>NC_141544.1:68012774-68312774 GCF_021556685.1 Rattus norvegicus
GATCAAGTGTTGCTGTAATAAAATTCCCATAGCTGAGTATTTCATAAAGAAAAGAAGTCTGTAGGCTCACAGTTCTAGTGGCCAAATGTGTCTATATGACACCAGCATCTGGGTAAGCATCTCTGGTTGTTATGCAATATGGCAAAGGAGGAAAAAGGGGAATGACCAACATACAGAAAAGACCAAACCATTGTGTAGGCACTGCACACTGTGGTTTGCTTGATTCCTCTGAACAGATCATGAGAGGGGTCTCAAGATTCTTCTTGGCCAATGTGTGTAAGAGCCCACTCTCCCTAGAACCATCTTTCTCTGCAAGAGCAGCATGAATCTTCCTGGACAATGGTATCCCCATGACCTGATTACCTAGCACTATACCCTGCTTCTTAAAGAGTCCATTGCCCACACCCGCGGATCCCGGCCCGCAGCAGCTCTCTGCTCCCAGACCCGGTGAGAGAGAGACCCAACCGCCTGGTCAGGTGGGCACTCCTGAGGCTGCAGAGCGGAAGAGACCACCAACACTGCTCACCCCTGCCCACATCCCTGGCCCAAGAGGAAACTGTATAAGGCCTCTGGGCTCCCGTGGGGGAGGGCCCAGGAGCGGCAGGACTTCTGCGCCTGAGACACCGCCGGAACCTGAAAGAAACAGACCGGATAAACAGTTCTCTGCACCCAAATCCCGTGGGAGGGAGAGCTAAACCTTCAGAGAGGCAGACAAGCCTGGGAAACCAGAAGAGACTGCTCCCTGCACACACATCTCGGACGCCAGAGGAAAAAGCCAAAGACCATCTGGAACCTTGGTGCACTGAAGCTCCCGGAAGGGGCGGCACAGGTCTTCCTGGTTGCTGCCCCTGCAGAGAGCCCGTGGGCAGCACCCCACGAGCAAACCTGAGCCTCGGGACCACAGGTAAGACCAAATTTTCTGCTGCAAGAAAGCTGCCTGGTGAACTCAAGACACAGGCCCACAGGAACAGCTGAAGACCTGTAGAGAGGAAAAACTACACGCCCGAAAGCAGAACACACTGCCCCCATAACTGACTGAAAGAGAGGAAAACAGGTCTACAGCACTCCTGACACACAGGCTTATAGGTCAGTCTAGCCACTGTCAGAAATAGCAGAACAAAGTAACACTAGAGATAATCTGATGGCGAGAGGCAAGCGCAGGAACCCAAGCAACAGAAACCAAGACTGCATGCCATCATCGGAGCCCAATTCTCCCGCCAAAACAAACATGGAATATCCAAACACACCAGAAAAGCAAGATCTAGTTTCAAAATCATATTTGATCATGATGCTGGAGGACTTCAAGAAAGACATGAACACACTTAGGGAAACACAGGAAATCATTAATAAACAAGTAGAGGCCTACAGAGAGGAATGGCAAAAATCCCTGAAAGAATTCCAGGAAAACACAATCAAACAGATGAAGGAATTAAAAATGGAAATAGAAGCAATCAAGAAAGAACACATGGAAACAACCCTGGATATAGAAAACCAAAAGAAGAGACAAGGAGCTGTAGATACAAGCTTCACCAACAGAATACAAGAGATGGAAGAGAGAATCTCAGGAGCAGAAGATTCCATAGAAATCATTGACTCAACTGTCAAAGATAATGTAAAGCGGAAAAAGCTACTGGTCCAAAACATACAGGAAATCCAGGACTCAATGAGAAGATCAAACCTAAGGATAATAGGTATAGAAGAGAGTGAAGACTCCCAGCTCAAAGGACCAGTAAATATCTTCAACAAAATCATAGAAGAAAACTTCCCTAACCTAAAAAAAGAGATACCCATAGGCATACAAGAAGCCTACAGAACTCCAAATAGATTGGACCAGAAAAGAAACACCTCCCGTCACATAATTGTCAAAACACCAAACGCACAAAATAAAGAAAGAATATTAAAAGCAGTAAGGGAAAAAGGTCAAGTAACATATAAAGGGAGACCTATCAGAATCACACCAGACTTCTCGCCAGAAACTATGAAGGCCAGAAGATCCTGGACTGATGTCATACAGACCCTAAGAGAACACAAATGCCAGCCCAGGTTACTGTATCCAGCAAAACTCTCAATTAACATTGATGGAGAAACCAAGATATTCCATGACAAAACCAAATTTACACAATATCTTTCTACAAATCCAGCACTACAAAGGATAATAAATGGTAAAGCCCAACATAAGGAGGCAAGCTATACCCTAGAAGAAGCAAGAAACTAATCGTCTTGGCAACAAAACAAAGAGAATGAAAGCACACAAACATAACCTCACATCCAAATATGAATATAAAGGGAAACAATAATCACTATTCCTTAATATCTCTCAATATCAATGGCCTCAACTCCCCAATAAAAAGACATAGATTAACAAACTGGATACGCAACGAGGACCCTGCATTCTGCTGCCTACAGGAAACACACCTCAGAGACAAAGACAGACACTACCTCAGAGTGAAAGGCTGGAAAACAACTTTCCAAGCAAATGGTCAGAAGAAGCAAGCTGGAGTAGCCATTCTAATATCAAATAAAATCAATTTCCAACTAAAAGTCATCAAAAAAGATAAGGAAGGACACTTCATATTCATCAAAGGAAAAATCCACCAAGATGAACTCTCAATCCTAAATATCTATGCCCCAAATACAAGGGCACCTACATACGTAAAAGAAACCTTACTAAAGCTCAAAACACACATTGCACCTCACACAATAATAGTGGGAGATTTCAACACCCCACTCTCATCAATGGACAGATCATGTAAACAGAAATTAAACAGTGATGTCGACAGACTAAGAGAAGTCATGAGCCAAATGGACTTAACGGATATTTATAGAACATTCTATCCTAAAGCAAAAGGATATACCTTCTTCTCAGCTCCTCATGGTACTTTCTCCAAAATTGACCATATAATTGGTCAAAAAACGGGCCTCAACAGGTACAGAAAGATAGAAATAATCCCATGCGTGCTATCGGACCACCACGGCCTAAAACTGGTCTTCAATAACAATAAGGGAAGAACGCCCACATATACGTGGAAATTGAACAATGCTCTACTCAATGATAACCTGGTCAAGGAAGAAATAAAGAAAGAAATTAAAAACTTTTTAGAATTTAATGAAAATGAAGATACAACATACTCAAACTTATGGGACACAATGAAAGCTGTGCTAAGAGGAAAACTCATAGCGCTGAGTGCCTGCAGAAAGAAACAGGAAAGAGCATATGTCAGCAGCTTGACAGCACACCTAAAAGCTCTAGAACAAAAAGAAGCAAATACACCCAGGAGGAGTAGAAGGCAGGAAATAATCAAACTCAGAGCTGAAATCAACCAAGTAGAAACAAAAAGGACCATAGAAAGAATCAACAGGACCAAAAGTTGGTTCTTTGAGAAAATCAACAAGATAGATAAACCCTTAGCCAGACTAACGAGAGGACACAGAGAGTGCGTCCAAATTAACAAAATCAGAAATGAAAAGGGAGACATAACTACAGATTCAGAGGAAATTCAAAAAATCATCAGATCTTACTATAAAAACCTATATTCAACAAAATTTGAAAATCTTCAGGAAATGGACAATTTCCTAGACAGATACCAGGTATCAAAGTTAAATCAGGAACAGATAAACCAGTTAAACAACCCCATAACTCCTAAGGAAATAGAAGCAGTCATTAAAGGTCTCCCAACCAAAAAGAGCCCAGGTCCAGATGGGTTTAGTGCAGAATTCTATCAAACCTTCATAGAAGACCTCATACCAATATTATCCAAACTATTCCACAAAATTGAAACAGATGGAGCCCTACCGAATTCCTTCTACGAATCTACAATTACTCTTATACCTAAACCACACAAAGACACAACAAAGAAAGAGAACTTCAGACCAATTTCCCTTATGAATATCGACGCAAAAATACTCAATAAAATTCTGGCAAACCGAATTCAAGAGCACATCAAAACAATCATCCACCATGATCAAGTAGGCTTCATCCCAGGCATGCAGGGATGGTTTAATATACGGAAAACCATCAACGTGATCCATTATATAAACAAACTGAAAGAACAGAACCACATGATCATTTCATTAGATGCTGAGAAAGCATTTGACAAAATTCAACACCCCTTCATGATAAAAGTCCTGGAAAGAATAGGAATTCAAGGCCCATACCTAAACATAGTAAAAGCCATATACAGCAAACCAGTTGCTAACATTAAACTAAATGGAGAGAAACTTGAAGCAATCCCACTAAAATCAGGGACTAGACAAGGCTGCCCACTCTCTCCCTACTTATTCAATATAGTTCTTGAAGTTCTAGCCAGAGCAATCAGACAACAAAAGGAGATCAAAGGGATACAGATCGGAAAAGAAGAGGTCAAAATATCACTATTTGCAGATGATATGATAGTATATTTAAGTGATCCCAAAAGTTCCACCAGAGAACTACTAAAGCTGATAAACAACTTCAGCAAAGTGGCTGGGTATAAAATTAACTCAAATAAATCAGTTGCCTTCCTCTATACAAAAGAGAAACAAGCCGAGAAAGAAATTAGGGAAACGACACCCTTCATAATAGACCCAAATAATATAAAGTACCTCGGTGTGACTTTAACCAAGCAAGTAAAAGATCTGTACAATAAGAACTTCAAGACACTGAAGAAAGAAATTGAAGAAGACCTCAGAAGATGGAAAGATCTCCCATGCTCATGGATTGGCAGGATTAATATAGTAAAAATGGCCATTTTACCAAAAGCAATCTACAGATTCAATGCAATCCCCATCAAAATACCAATCCAATTCTTCAAAGAGTTAGACAGAACAATTTGCAAATTCATCTGGAATAACAAAAAACCCAGGATAGCTAAAGCTATCCTCAACAATAAAAGGACTTCAGGGGGAATCACTATCCCTGAACTCAAGCAGTATTACAGAGCAATAGTGATAAAAACTGCATGGTATTGGTACAGAGACAGACAGATAGACCAATGGAATAGAATTGAAGACCCAGAAATGAACCCACACACCTATGGTCACTTGATTTTTGACAAAGGAGCCAAAACCATCCAATGGAAAAAAGATAGCATTTTCAGCAAATGGTGCTGGTTCAACTGGAGGGCAACATGTAGAAGAATGCAGATCGATCCAGGCTTATCACCCTGTACAAAGCTTAAGTCGAAGTGGATCAAGGACCTCCACATCAAACCAGACACACTCAAACTAATAGAAGAAAAACTAGGGAAGCATCTGGAACACATGGGCACTGGAAAAAATTTCCTGAACAAAACACCAATGGCTTATGCTCTAAGATCAAGAATTGACAAATGGGATCTCATAAAACTGCAAAGCTTCTGTAAGGCAAAGGACACTGTGGTTAGGACAAAACGGCAACCAACAGATTGGGAAAAGATCTTTACCAACCCTACAACAGATAGAGGCCTTATATCCAAAATATACAAAGAACTCAAGAAGTTAGACCGCAGGGAAACAAATAACCCTATTAAAAAATGGGGTTCAGAGCTAAACAAAGAATTCACAGCTGAGGAATGCCGAATGGCTGAGAAACACCTAAAGAAATGTTCAACATCTTTAGTCATAAGGGAAATGCAAATCAAAACAACCCTGAGATTTCACCTCACACCAGTGCGATTGGCTAAGATCAAAAACTCAGGTGACAGCAGATGCTGGCGAGGTTGTGGAGAAAGAGGAACACTCCTCCATTGTTGGTGGGATTGCAGACTGGTAAAACCATTCTGGAAATCAGTCTGGAGGTTCCTCAGAAAATTGGACATTGAACTGCCTGAGGATCCAGCTATACCTCTCTTGGGCATATACCCAAAAGATGCCTCAACATATAAAAGAGACACGTGCTCCACTATGTTCATCGCAGCCTTATTTATAATAGCCAGAAAATGGAAAGAACCCAGATGCCCTTCAACAGAGGAATGGATACAGAAAATGTGGTACATCTACACAATGGAATACTACTCAGCTATCAAAAACAACGAGTTTATGAAATTCGTAGGCAAATGGTTGGAACTGGAAAATATCATCCTGAGTGAACTAACCCAATCACAGAAAGACATACATGGTATGCACTCATTGATAAGTGGCTATTAGCCCAAATGCTTGAATTACCCTAGATCCCTAGAACAAACGAAACTCAAGACGGATGATCAAAATGTGAATGCTTCACTCCTTCTTTAAATGAGGAAAAAGAATACCCTTGGCAGGGAAGGGAGAGGCAAAGATTAAAACAGAGACTGAAGGAACACCCATTCAGAGCCTGTCCCACATTTGGCCCATACATATACAGCCACCCAATTGGACTAGATGGATGAAGCAAAGAAGTGCAGACCGACAGGAGCCGGATGTAGATCGCTCCTGAGAGACACAGCCAGAATACAGCAAATACAGAGGCGAATGCCAGCAGCAAACCACTGAACTGAGAATAGGTCCCCTATTGAAGGAATCAGAGAAAGAACTGGAAGAGCTTGAAGGGGCTCGAGACCCCAAAAGTACAACAATGCCAAGCAACCAGAGCTTCCAGGGACTAAGCCACTACCTAAAGACTATACATGGACTGACCCTGGACTCTGACCCCATAGGTAGCAATGAATATCCTAGTAAGAGCACCAGTGGAAGGGGAAGCCCTGGGTCCTGCTAAGACTGAACCCCCAGTGAACTAGTCTATGGGGGGAGGGCGGCAATGGTGGGAGGGTTGGGAGGGGAACACCCATAAGGAAGGGGAGGGGGGAGGGGGATGTTTGCCCGGAAACCGGGAAAGGGAATAACACTCGAAATGTATATAAGAAATACTCAAGTTAATAAAAAAAAAAAAAAAAAAAAAAAAAAAGAGTCCATCAACACTGGGAGGCAGGCTTGGCACATAGAAATGCTTCAAGTACACATTCCAATGGCGTCCAAACCACGGTGTTATCCTCTCTTTCAGAATACATGTTATTTGCCAAAACTAGATTTTATAGTGAGCTGTCTAATATTTTATTCAATTTTACCAGAGTGTATGATTTTTTTTCATTTTTCCAAGCTCATGACAATTGGGGGAATAAGATTTCTGAGAATGTGAAGTAGAGATGTTACCAATTTTTTTGCAATGTTCCTACATAAGGGAAAGAATAATGTCCCTATTGAAAGGTCCTAAATCACTAGAATGTCTTGCTTTTAGAAATATTCTGTCCTTATTTTACAGTGTTCCATAAAATATACTGACAATATTTCTGCATGATTCTCGATGATATTGCACTGAACTTTTATCTAGATATATTAACCATTGACATTTTAGTCGCTTTATTATCATTCAACAATAATGTAGTTTATATTAGAATATATACACATAAAAATATATAGTAAATTTCTTAAGATTTTTTTTAAATCTTATTTGTGTGGTACTTATATGCTTGTTAACTCCTAACTGTGTATGATTGCCCAGTACAGAGGCCAGAGGTTGGTGGATGCCCTGAAGCCTAAGTGAGCCACCCAACATGGATGCTGGGTATTTAACAGAAGTTCTCTGCAAGAGCAAAAACATTCGTAGCTGCTAAGCCTTGTCTCCAACCCTGTGATATACTTTACCTTCTTAAAGAAACTTTTCATGTAAGTAACAATATTTTAGAAAACTCAACAAAATGGGAGAAGCCTAGTTCAAAAACATGTGACTATCAGGAAAAGTCATTCTGGGACTATAGCAGGTGTGTGGTTATGAATTCTAGCTACGCTGGTGGTAGCATGTCCAGAGAATTCTTCCAGACTCCTCTAGGCTGAGAGACAGTAGGGATGGTCTATGGTTTCCGGCTATGTGTGATGGGGGTGGGGTGTATAATGAAAGGCAGAGAAAAGAAATCCAAGCATTAAGTGTAAAGATAACCTGTAGGAAAATGAACCATAGAAACCATTGGTTACGACAACAGCAATAACACAGGAAGATGCAATTATATACAGAGCAAAGCCTGGTTTCTCTTTTATTCCCATGACCCTGAAAGTGGGTTTTCTAGGTTTCTTTCTCATCTTTACTTCACAGGATCTATCTCCCTTAGCTTTTAACATGGACATTTAACTAAGACAAAAGATCAATATGGTGTTTACAATGTTTATTTACAATGTGAATTTATTGGGAATAATGCCTTAACAGACTGGCATTGAACATCCGGTGAAAGAAACAGTTTGTTTGTTTCTTTGTCTGTTTGTTTGTTTTATGAGACATGGCTTCTCTGTGGAAAAGGGCCCTGGATGTTCTGGACTTGATTTGTAGACCAAGCTGGTCACAAACTCAAGAGATCTGCCTACCTCTGCCTCCCAAGTGCTAGGACAAAAGGCTTTCACTACTATGCCTGGACAGAAGTTTTTATTCAGGTAAGGGAGATGTGAGACAGTGCCACCGTGGATGACTTGGATGCTGCATATCCTTGCTATATTGACCATGAGAATCACTTGGTAGCTCTCTCCATTACCAAATCAACTGTGGTAGAAGCCTGATGCTTTGGTTCCAGTAATCCTGGCTTCAGACATGATGCCTGTGCAATTCTTCTCACGTCATCTCTCCATGCAGGCACTCTATCAGCTCCACTCCTAAGAGTGAAACTATTACAAAATGCTTTGAAAGCAAAAAAAAGTGGATAACATTCTCATAATTTTATGAAACCATCTTGCCTTAGTTATGCTATATTACTGTTAACTGTTACTGCTACTTTCCTACAATGACTATTAATAAATTAAAATTCACTGTAGGTATGAAAGGAAAAGGAAAATATGGAATGTGTAGAGTTCATTACCATATGAATGTCCACCATGGATAGAGAGGGTGACAGTACTAATTAGCGGACCATAGAATAATCCAGATTTATCTTTCATTTGTACTTAATTTTTCTCAGTTCTCTATCTTTCCGAGGGCTGGAACTCCTGAGGACTTCAAGCCTGTGATAAATGCTAGTTAACATGAAAATCAATTCCTATCTGTTTGATGACCTATTCCTCTGTTTCTTTTACCTATATATCTCTGCATGCTTTGCAGACCCCCTCATTGGTCTATTAGAGTTCTTACAAGGTAGTATTGTCCAGGAATTAATGAAGCCAATTATAGAAGAAGAAACCAATTTAAATCATTGAGGACATTAACAGAACTTCTACAAGACTTTCAAAATATGTGTTTAGATAGTTGTAGGCCTAATCAAGCTTCCTGAAGACAAATGACCCATTTTTTAAAATAGGCTCATTTAAATTACATTATTCTGAAGGAGGGTTTTAAGTATGCTGTCATTTATAAAGAAAATAAATTACTTCTTTGATTAGAAAGGAGAAAGCTATTGTAGATCAAGGGAGGGGGATATAGTGCCTTGAACATAAGTCTGTACAACTGATATAAGAAGAAAAAATTTAGTCCTATTTGTGGGATTGCAATATGTTAGCAAATATGATTGTGATACATTTATAGACTATATAAGTACTTAGAGAGTCTCTGCCCTGTTTTCTGGCACAAAGTTCCTAAAACCCTCAGAATCATTGAAGTGCTGTGTCTTTGTGAATACTAATGAGATGGCTGATGGCTGTGGTCCTCTGGGTTAGCCTCAGGATGCAAGCTGGTTACCAGGGCAACCAACCATGTGAGTTGTGAGTTGGGACTTGCAGCCTCACCCCTCTCTCATCCTCTGCGGAGAGAAGAACTGAAGGTTGAGCTGCTTAGAAATAGCTAATGATTTAATCATGCCTATATATGAAGCCATTGCATCCCAACGGATGGGTTCAGAGAGTTTCCTCTTTCAGAACGTGGTGCTGGGAAGGGAACAGGCAAGCTCCCACCCCTTTTACCATATCTTACCCTCTGCAACTTTTCCATCTGGCTGTTGCTAGGTTGTATCCTTTTATGACAAAGTAGTAAAAGTAAGAAAAGTGTTTCTCGGTGCACCAGGAAATGTTCAAACCAAAGGACAGGTTGGAGTACTCTCCTCTTTATGGTCAAATCAGCTCGAGACCGCTGCATGTCCTGAATGGAAATTTTGGGGAACCTGGACACCTATTATTTATGTCTGACTCCTAATGTGGGGCAGTCCTGTGACATGAACACTAACTTAGGTTGTCGTCAGCACAGAGTCGAATTGGAAGCTACTCAGGGTTGGAGAATTCATAGACGCAGGAGAGACTTCTGTGTATTTGGTGATCGAAGTAAGGCTCTGAGTGTTGTAGCTGAGACTTCCAAGAGAAGGAAACACCATGTGGATTT
This sequence comes from Rattus norvegicus, assembly GCF_021556685.1. Lineage (NCBI taxonomy): Eukaryota > Metazoa > Chordata > Mammalia > Rodentia > Muridae > Rattus > Rattus norvegicus. Next base: position 68,022,991 of record NC_141544.1, read on the forward strand.
GTGGATTTTTCTCTATCCATTGTTTACTCATGAAAATTCTACTTTAAGGATTTCAAATACGATGATATCTTTTCTTTGATCAAACTTATTTCTCTTTAATATGTGTTCGCATATGTGTGTTGGGGCTTTGCTGTTGGATATCAGTCTACAGAAATGGTAAGAAATGATACTGTCATTACAAAATCCAAAGATCAAGAAATAGCTATTTTTGTCCCATTAGCTATCCTTCACTTTAGCAGAAATGGCATATGGATTCTTTAGCACACACTTATATCGAATCCTTACTATTGTCAAGACTCTGGGGGTACAAATTACATGGTTACTTTCATGGAATTGACCTTCAATTTGGTGAAGCAAACCATACACAAGTGTATCAAGTAAAGTGTTTGGTTCAAGAGAGGGGGGAAAGTGTGCTGAAATGAAAATAATGCTAATTGAGTGGCTAGAAAGGACTGGTAGGGTGGGGAGATAAAGGTACAGGGTGAAGGTTAAGGTAGCTTGGTTAGGAGGGTACAAAGGAAATCAAGAGAGGCAGCTCTGTAAATATAAGGCTGACTACAGGGGTGTGTGAGTGAGGGGAAGTGAAGGAAGACAAAGTGAGGGGTTGGGGATTTAGCTCAGTGATAGAGCGCTTGCCTAGCAAGCACAAGGCCCTGGGTTCGGTCCCCAGCTCTGAAAAAAAGAAAGAAAGAAAGAAGACAAAGTGGAATAGAGCCAAGTGATACAGATATCTTTGGACTTTAGTCTGGGCGACACAGCAAATAATGACATATTCTGAAAACACAGATGTAACATAGGTTGCTATATGGCCATTCTAGCTGCTGTGTTAGCACCAAAAATATCAACTTGAAAATTTGAAGAACAGTTAAGTAAGTGAGGATAAGGTCACAGACTTAGAGGATCTGGAAGTAAGTCATACTTGGGATACACTTAACTGTTAATTAAGTGGGTTTACGAATCATGAACTAGATGATGGGTGAGACAGATTTGGGGGACTCACAGATGGTTCAGGCTTTAAGCGTTGAGCACTGGAAGCCTGGAATAGAGAAAAGACCATAGCTGCTAAAGTAGGAGCAAGAGAGAGCAATTTATTACTAGTGGATATTGTAACTGGAGGACTTTGTCACATCAGCTTCCCAAGGTATTAATAGAAGAAAACAACTAAGAACCGAGTAATGAAGGAGTGAGTGTCATTCTTGTCATAGCAGCTTGCCAGAGCAATATGTGAACAGGTCATGTGTGGAAGACAGTCAGTTGATGCGAGTACCTTCATAACACCTAATGGACAACAGACTTAGGAAAATGGAGACCAAGAAAGAACAGCAACCGCTGTTAATATTTGAAAGAGGGGAAGAGAGGATAATGTACACAGAGACCAAATACTGCATGTTTTCTCCCACAATACGTTCATATATGTGATATGAAAGTACAAAACAGGGAGGATAAAGAGAACCAGGATAAGGTGGGGAAGGAGGGACATAGTTGGAGGCAGAATATGTACAACATATGTGTGTGTGAATGAAATGTCGTAATGAAACCAATTATTTTGTATACTAACTTAAAATTTAACTTGAAAAGGGATGGGGCATAGCTCCAGGGCTTACAGCTCTTCCTCTGCAAGCATGAGGACCTGAGTTTGAATCTGCAGCAGACATGTAAAATGTTCATCATGGTGTGCCAGTAACCCCCGGTAGTGGATGTGCAGCAGATGGAGACAGATCCTCTTAGCCTACTGGCCAGCAAGAACAAAAGTAATTGGTACAGGGAAAGACTTGTCTTAAGCAAAAAAGCAGAGTCCTTCTCTGGACTGTGTGTTTACTTGCTTGGGTACACACGCCATTCCATACATATGTATACACACATATATAGACACATACACATGCACACACACACATCACCTCTCTGCAGGAATTCTTTAGAAATAATTGTGGGAAAGTTAGCAGAAGGCCATGGATTTCTGTGGGAAAGAACCATTAAGAAAAAGGTTAAAATTAATTTAATGTTTATTTCATTTAAATGGGGTGCCACTCACAGAGGACTGATAATATATGTCACTGGTTTCAGAGATTTTTACAAGTGTGGGGAATTACCTTGGCTGTTGTCGTTTTCATTAGTGGGATGCTTTGTTCTAAAAATACCATAAAGTAATAGTTAAAATGACTAAAAGCGTTTTCTTGTATGATTCCATCAATAAATTATACAGATACCATCAATACATTTCACTACTACTAGGAGACATTCATTTCTATTTCATTTTAATGTTTTAAATATATCTTATTTGAGCCTTTTGTTATCCTTTAAGATGAAATTGTGGCCTCCAGAAAGTCTCATTTGATGGAGGCATAGCCCAAGATACGCTCCGTCTGTATGCACTCAGTACATATAGTGCCTTCTGCAAATGGTATTTTAAATCACTAAAAATAAGGTACAGGGGAGATAAAAGGGTTCTCATATCATATCTGAGAACATAAATAACGTGTCTCTGAATACGTATCCTCAGCTGCTAGTAAGAACTGATCTCTATTTACATAATAGAAAAGATACATTTGAGCTTCTGTGATGTGAACAGGCATCTTTCTCAATTACTCACGCCACTTCAGCTATAGCTCCAAGAGCTACCTTAAAGATAAGAAACAAAGACCATTTTCTTCCAGAACAAAGCAGGACTTGCTTGGTTTCAGTATGCGATTTTTTTTCCTTTCACAATTCTGAGAGCTTTGTTGGTGTGGAACAGTTCTTTCCTAAAATCCCTGCTCTAAAGGCACACACAGGGTCAGGGATTAGAGACAAAGACATACAAATAGATGGAATTAGAGAGAGGGGGGTAGCATCCTATTTCAATATAGAAAAACAACACTGGAGATAAATCATGACTGAGCGTTCAGGAGCACTTGTGAGATTATAGGGAAGACCAAGCCTCCATGGCATTTTCCTATGATAAGAACATGTGAATGTTATGGGTGAGAGGTGGGATGGCTTACTTCAATGCCTTCTCCCGTAGAACAACAATTAGGAATCAGAGTCATGGGAAACAACTGCTTATGCGTTTAACCTGGATATGCTGGTGAGCTTGTCTTTATGAAAAGGAATAGAAAGAACTCAAGTTGTTGTTTTTGTTTTTGTAACCAAATCTATAATTAACCCAAGAGACATTCCACTGGATGTATAGCTTAGCACGGATTTGAGATGGATTTTAAAAGCGGACAAATGGAGCTATAACATTTTCATGAAGAACTCTCAGGGGCTGCAAGTGCCACGCAATATGGATAACACTCTCCTTTCGGAGCACTTGTACTGCTTCCTAGATGTGGGAGAATGTCAGTGCTAAGTAGCAAACTCCTTGAGTGAAGCTTGGAATGCCATCTTCATTGTAGTAGACACTTGTTGGGCTCATGCGTTAGTATATCCGTGGCATACAGCACGTGGTCTGATCCTCAGTAGAAGCTTGATGAATGCACCCAATATATGATTATGTCTATTGAATGCATCCAAAATATGATTAAGTCTATTTGGGAAATCGTATGTGTGAATACAGCTAGTAAGGTCTATGGTGGTAATCTGGATCCCTAATGCATGGGAGAGAGCAGAAAGGAAAACCTAGGGTGAGCTTGGGACACACAGAGGCAGAGTTCATCTAGGACCGGGCACGTCCTGTGTTTGCCGGAGGTCCCACGCCCTCGGATCCCGGGCCCGCAGCAGCTCTCTGCTCCCAGACCCTGTGGGAAAGAGACCCAACCACCTAGTCAGGTGGGCACTCCTGAGGCTGCAGAGCAGAAGACACCACCAACACTGCCCACCCCTGCCCACATCCCTGGCCCAAGAGGAAACTGTATAAGGCCTCTGGGCTCCCGTGGGGGAGGGCCCAGGAGCGGCAGGACCCCTGCCTGAGACACCACCGGAACCTGAGGGAAACAGACCGGATAAACAGTTCTCTGCACCCAAATCCCGTGGGAGGGAGAGCTGAACCTTCAGAGAGGCAGACAAGCCTGGGAAACCAGAAGAGACTGCTCTCTGTACATACACCTCGGACGCCAGAGGAAAACACCAAAGGCCATCTGGAACCCTGGTGCACTGAAGCTCCCGGAAGGGGCGGCACAGGTCTTCCTGGTTGCTGCCGCCGCAGAGAGCCCCTGGGCAGCACCCCGCGAGCAAACTTGAGCCTCAGGACCACAGGTAAGACCAACTTGTCTGCTGCAAGAAAGCTGCCTGGTGAACTCAAGACACAGGCCCACAGGAACAGCTGAAGACCTGTAGAGAGGAAAAACTACACGCCCGAAAGCAGAAACACTCTGTCCCCATAACTGACTGAAAGAGAGGAAAACAGGTCTACAGCACTCCTGACACACACGCTTATAGGACAGTCTAGCCACTGTCAGAAATAGCAGAACAAAGTAACACTAGAGATAATCTGATGGCGAGAGGCAAGCACAGGAACCCAAGCAACAGAAACAAAGACTACATGCCATCATCGGAGCCCAATTCTCCCACCAAAACAAACATGGAATATCCAAACACACCAGAAAAGCAAGATCTAGTTTCAAAATCATATTTGATCATGATGCTGGAGGACTTCAAGAAAGACATGAACACACTTAGGGAAACACAGGAAAACATTAATAAACAAGTAGAAGCCTACAGAGAGGAATCACAAAAATCCCTGAAAGAATTCCAGGAAAACACAATCAAACAGTTGAAGGAATTAAAAATGGAAATAGAAGCAATCAAGAAAGAACACATGGAAACAACCCTGGATATAGAAAACCAAAAGAAGAGACAAGGAGCTGTAGATACAAGCTTCACCAACAGAATACAAGAGATGGAAGAGAGAATCTCAGGAGCAGAAGATTCCATAGAAATCATTGACTCAACTGTCAAAGATAATGTAAAGCAGAAAAAGCTACTGGTCCAAAACATACAGGAAATCCAGGACTCAATGAGAAGATCAAACCTAAGGATAATAGGTATAGAAGAGAGTGAAGACTCCCAGCTCAAAGGACCAGTAAATATCTTCAACAAAATCATAGAAGAAAACTTCCCTAACCTAAAAAAAGAGATACCCATAGGCATACAAGATGCCTACAGAACTCCAAATAGATTGGACCAGAAAAGAAACACCTCCCGTCACATAATAGTCAAAACACCAAATGCACAAAATAAAGAAAGAATATTAAAAGCAGTAAGGGAAAAAGGTCAAGTAACATATAAAGGCAGACCTATCAGAATCACACCAGACTTCTCGCCAGAAACTATGAAGGCCAGAAGATCCTGGACTGATGTCATACAAACCCTAAGAGAACACAAATGCCAGCCCAGGTTACTGTATCCTGCAAAACACTCAATTAACATAGATGGAGAAACCAAGATATTCCATGACAAAACCAAATTTACACAATATCTTTCTACAAATCCAGCACTACAAAGGATAATAAATGGTAAAGCCCAACATAAGGAGGCAAGCTATACCCTAGAAGAAGCAAGAAACTAATCGTCTTGGCAACAAAACAAAGAGAATGAAAGCACACAAACATAACCTCACATCCAAATATGAATATAACGGGAAGCAATAACCACTATTCCTTAATATCTCTCAACATCAATGGCCTCAACTCCCCAATAAAAAGAAATAGATTAACAAACTGGATACGCAACGAGGACCCTGCATTCTGCTGCCTACAGGAAACACACCTCAGAGACAAAGACAGACACTACCTCAGAATGAAAGGCTGGAAAACAACTTTCCAAGCAAATGGTCAGAAGAAGCAAGCTGGAGTAGCCATTCTAATATCAAATAAAATCAATTTTCAACTAAAAGTCATCAAAAAAGATAAGGAAGGACACTTCATATTCATCAAAGGAAAAATCCACCAAGATGAACTCTCAATCCTAAATATCTATGCCCCAAATACAAGGGCACCTACATATGTAAAAGAAACCTTACTAAAGCTCAAAACACACATTGCACCTCACACAATAATAGTGGGAGATTTCAACACACCACTCTCATCAATGGACAGATCATGGAAACAGAATTTAAACAGAGATGTAGACAGACTAAGAGAAGTCATGAGCCAAATGGACCTAACGGATATTTATAGAACATTCTATCCTAAAGCAAAAGGATATACCTTCTTCTCAGCTCCTCATGGTACTTTCTCCAAAATTGACCATATAATTGGTCAAAAAACGGGCCTCAACAGGTACAGAAAGATAGAAATAATCCCATGCATGCTATCGGACCACCACGGCCTAAAACTGGTCTTCAATAACAATAAGGGAAGAATGCCCACATATACGTGGAAATTGAACAATGCTCTACTCAATGATAACCTGGTCAAGGAAGAAATAAAGAAAGAAATTAAAAACTTTTTAGAATTTAATGAAAATGAAGGTACAACATACCCAAACCTATGGGACACAATGAAAGCTGTGCTAAGAGGAAAACTCATAGCGCTGAGTGCCTGCAGAAAGAAACAGGAAAGAGCATATGTCAGCAGCTTGACAGCACACCTAAAAGCTCTAGAACAAAAAGAAGCAAATACACCCAGGAGGAGTAGAAGGCAGGAAATAATCAAACTCAGAGCTGAAATCAACCAAGTAGAAACAAAAAGGACCATAGAAAGAATCAACAGAACCAAAAGTTGGTTCTTTGAGAAAATCAACAAGATAGATAAACCCTTAGCCAGACTAATGAGAGGACACAGAGAGTGCGTCCAAATTAACAAAATCAGAAATGAAAAGGAAGACATAACAACAGATTCAGAGGAAATTCAAAAAATCATTAGATCTTACTACAAAAACCTATATTCAACAAAACTTGAAAATCTTCAGGAAACGGACAATTTCCTAGACAGATACCCGGTACCGAAGTTAAATCAGGAACAGATAAACCAGTTAAACAACCCCATAACTCCTAAGGAAATAGAAGCAGTCATTAAAGGTCTCCCAACCAAAAAGAGCCCAGGTCCAGACGGGTTTAGTGCAGAATTCTATCAAACCTTCATAGAAGACCTCATACCAATATTATCCAAACTATTCCACAAAATTGAAACAGATGGAGCCCTACCGAATACCTTCTACGAAGCCACAATTACTCTTATACCTAAACCACACAAAGACACAACAAAGAAAGAGAACTTCAGACCAATTTCCCTTATGAATATCGACGCAAAAATACTCAACAAAATTCTGGCAAACCGAATCCAAGAGCACATCAAAACCATCATCCACCATGATCAAGTAGGCTTCATCCCAGGCATGCAGGGATGGTTTAATATACGGAAAACCATCAACGTGATCCATTATATAAACAAACTGAAAGAACAAAACCACATGATCATTTCATTAGATGCTGAGAAAGCATTTGACAAAATTCAACACCCCTTCATGATAAAAGTCCTGGAAAGAATAGGAATTCAAGGCTCATACCTGAACATGGTAAAAGCCATATACAGCAAACCAGTTGCTAACATTAAACTAAATGGAGAGAAACTTGAAGCAATCCCACTAAAATCAGGGACTAGACAAGGCTGCCCACTCTCTCCCTATTTATTCAATATAGTTCTTGAAGTTCTAGCCAGAGCAATCAGACAACAAAAGGATGTCAAGGGGATACAGATCGGAAAAGAAGAAGTCAAAATATCAGTATTTGCAGATGATATGATAGTATATGTAAGTGATCCCAAAAGTTCCACCAGAGAACTACTAAAGCTGATAAACAACTTCAGCAAAGTGGCTGGGTATAAAATTAACTCAAATAAATCAGTTGCCTTCCTCTATACAAAAGAGAAACAAGCCGAGAAAGAAATTAGGGTAACGACACCCTTCATAATAGACCCAAATAATATAAAGTACCTCGGAGTGACTTTAACAAAGCAAGTAAAAGATCTGTACAATAAGAACTTCAAGACATTGAAGAAGGAAATTGAAGAAGACCTCAGAAGATGGAAAGATCTCCCATGCTCATGGATGGGCAGGATTAATATAGTAAAAATGGCCATTTTACCAAAAGCAATCTACAGATTCAATGCAATCCCCATCAAAATACCAATCCAATTCTTCAAAGAGTTAGACAGAACAATTTGCAAACTCATCTGGAATAACAAAAAACCCAGGATAGCTAAAGCTATCCTCAACAATGAAAGGACTTCAGGGGGAATCACTATCCCTGAACTCAAGCAGTATTACAGAGCAATAGTGATAAAAACTGCATGGTATTGGTACAGAGACAGACAGATAGACCAATGGAATAGAATTGAAGACCCAGAAATGAACCCACACACATATGGTCACTTGATTTTTGACAAAGGAGCCAAAACCATCCAATGGAAAAAAGATAGCATTTTCAGCAAATAGTGCTGGTTCAACTGGAGGTCAACATGTAGAAGAATGCAGATCGATCCATGCTTATCACCCTGTACAAAGCTTAAGTCCAAATGGATCAAGGACCTCCACATCAAACCAGACACACTCAAACTAATAGAAGAAAAACTAGGGAAGCATCTGGACCACATGGGCACTGGAAAAAATTTCCTGAACAAAACACCAATGGCTTACGCTCTAAGATCAAGAATTGACAAATGGGATCTCATAAAACTGCAAAGCTTCTGTAATGCAAAGGACACTGTGGTTAGGACAATAAGGCAACCAACAGATTGGGAAAAGATCTTTACCAATCCTACAACAGATAGAGGCCTTATATCCAAAATATACAAAGAACTCAAGAAATTAGAGCACAGGGAAACAAATAACCCTATTAAAAAATGGGGCTCAGAGCTAAACAAAGAATTCACAGCTGAGGAATGCCGAATGGCGGAGAAACACCTAAAGAAATGTTCAACATCTTTAGTCATAAGGGAAATGCAAATCAAAACAACCCTGAGATTTCACCTCACACCAGTGAGAATGGCTAAGATCAAAAACTCAGGGGACAACAGATGCTGGCGAGGATGTGGAGAAAGAGGAACACTCCTCCATTGTTGGTGGGATTGCAAACTGGTACAACCATTCTGGAAATCAGTCTGGAGGATCCTCAGAAAATTGGACATTGAACTGCCTGAGGATCCAGCTATACCTCTCTTGGGCATATACCCAAAAGATGCCCCAACATATAAAAAAGACACGTGCTCCACTATGTTCATTGCAGCCTTATTTATAATAGCCAGAAGCTGGAAAGAACCCAGATGCCCTTCAACAGAGGAATGGATACAGAAAATGTGGTACATCTACACAATGGAATATTACTCAGCTATCAAAAACAACGACTTTATGAAATTCGTAGGCAAATGGCTGGAACTGGAAAATATCATCCTGAGTGAGCTAACCCAAACACAGAAAGACATACATGGTATGCACTCACTGATAAGTGGCTATTAGCCCAAATGCTTGAATTACCCTAAATGCCTAGAACAAATGAAACTCATGACAGATGATCAAAATGTGAATGGTTCACTCCTTCTTTAAAAGGGGAACAAGAATACCCTTGGCAGGGAAGAGAGAGGCAAAGATTAAAACAGAGACTGAAGGAACACCCATTCAGAGTCTGCCCCACATGTGGCCCATACATATACAGCCATCCAATTAGACAAGATGGATGAAGCAAAGAAGTGCAGACCGACAGGAGCCGGATGTAGATCGCTCCTGAGAGACACAGCCAGAATACAGCAAATACAGAGGCGAATACCAGCAGCAAACCACTGAACTGAGAATAGGACCCCCGTTGAAGGAATCAGAGAAAGAACTGGAAGAGCTTGAAGGGGCTCGAGACCCCATATGTACAACAATGCCAAGCAACCAGAGCTTCCAGGGACTAAGCCACTACCTAAAGACTATACATGGACTGACCCTGGACTCTGACCTCATAGGTAGCAATGAATATCCTAGTAAGAGCACCAGTGGAAGGGGAAGCCCTGGGTCCTGCTAAGACTGAACCCCCAGTGAACTAGACTGTTGGGGGGAGGGGGACAATGGGGGGAGGGTGGGGAGGGGAACACCGATAAGAAAGGGGAGGGGGGAGGGGGATGTTTGTCCGGAAACTGGGAAAGGGAATAACACTCGAAATGTATATAAGAAATACTCAAGTTAATAAAAAAAAAAAAAAAAAAAAAGGAAAACCTAGCTGAAGTGTTTGTTGCAGGGACTCTCTCAAAGGGAAGTAAACAGCTTCCCATGTTTCTACTGGGAATGCAAAATTACTAAGAGGAATGATGATGCAAAATTTAAATCTCCAAATCTGTTGCCTGGATCACTCATATTCCCTAGGATTTTTATCACCATAACTACTCCAGCATCATGTTGGCTAGAAGGCTTGTCTGCTTGGTGAAATCAGAACTGGCTTCCGTGCAGTGCACTGTCAGAATGGGATGCCCGGCGCTTGGGGTTTAATTGTCTGCGGTTGCTGTGTTGGTATCATTTATGTTTGTCTTTGAATTTGTATTCTATAAATGTTTTTAAATGGAAGAGAAGAACATGCCAGAGATGTGGTGCCTCCAGTTATTTATACCCCCCTTCAGGGTGCCTCCATGCTTCCTCCCTACCCAGATTCACTGATTTCTATTATTCTCTGTCACTAGACAGAGATCTGGGCACAAGTTTCGAAAAGAGCCAGGGTCAGATATGTGTGCCCTGCACATCCCATGAGCCTAGCTGTGGGACAGGATGGTACAGGGATCAACCAATCACACATGAGGAATTTGTATTTAGGACCAATTGTACTGGCCATTGAGTCAACAGTGTACCACAGAGAGGATGTCATTAGGCAACAAATAACCCAAGCCACACAATGGAGGGAAGAAAAGGAAAATGTGTGAAATGCTTTTCCACAGAGGATCTCACTCTCACTTTGATGTTGTTTTGGGCCACATAAAGTTGATGTGGGTATTCTATCAGTCCATAGACAAAACAGACCAACACAATAAAAAAAATTAATTTGTACCTGTTGTTCCCTCTTTCCTTTAATAATTCATAGATCTGTTGGGAATTATTATTGTCAATCCTGATATTAAAGGTTCTTTCCTTGCAATTTTTCATACCCTAGTCAACACAGGATAAAGTCAAGCTGGGGCTGCTAAGGAGAATCTAGATGATGTTCTAACTTGTCATGTAGCACTGCCCCTTCTAGTGACAATGTCGACTTACTAGGGCTCAGTCTCATCTCTCTGCTCCAACTCTCTCCTTATCCCCTGATCAGCCTCTCAACTTACCCAACTGCCCTACTCATCCTTGACCTGATGAAAAGTTCATTCAACTGGTTTCTTACTCTTTTAACAAAAATGAACTGATAATGTGCTTGGTCTACAATTCAAGTTCAGACGTGGTTTGTGGAACAGCAGCGTCAGAAAAGCAGGAGTTGATAGAAATATAACTGTCTGGTCTTTCCACACAGTAGCTGACTCAGAGTCCAGGAGGGAAGCCGCAGCAATCGTGTGCTCGCTTGCTGTGCAAGTGCTTTCGCCTAGAGCTTGGGAACTGTGTGTCTGAGTCTAGGTCTGAATTGAAGCCCAGGAATTTGCATGTCTACCGAGGAGTTTCGGGGTCCTGTGGCTGCAACCAGTCTAGAGTGTGCAGCGAACCGCCTATCCAGACACTGGAGTTACTGTGGCTCTTACTCAACAAAACCCTGAGGACAGCTCTACGGAAACTGCTTTTCAGTGTTAACGCCTGCTTGTACGCTTTTTACTATGCAGGTGTCCCTGGCTCAAATTAGCAGCCCTTTGAAAGAGCCCCAACTGTCTGGTTGATGCTATCCTCCATTATTCTCAGCTTCGCCTCACACAGGTTGCCTGCCTCATCCAGCCTTAATGTGGGGTTTTATACCTAGCCTTATTGCATTTTGTTATGCCGTGCTCGGTAGATATCACTGGGAGGTTGTTCTGTTCTGAAGGGAAATGAAGCAGTGTATCTGGGGAAGAGGGGGGAGGGGAGCTGGGAGAGGGGAGGGGAGGCTGCAGTCAGGATGTATTGCATGAGAGGAGAATAAATTAAGAAAAAAAATCGCATAGCACATTGAACTAGAAGCAAACTTAAAAATTAGATTCCATGAAATTACCAAATTACCTGTGTAAATTTGGACAAGTTACTTAACCTCTCTGAAACTCATTTTCTTGTACCCAAAATAAGAGGTGAGGAGGCTTTAAAAGCCCGCAACAATGTATGGCGTATAGTAGGTGCTCAAATAAAAGCCATTACATTTTCATAGGACAATATCCTCTTTCTTCAATAGCATCTGATATGAAGAAATGTTATGAAATATGATCAATTAATTTTACTTTTTAAAAAATGTTTACGTCCCTCCAGAGCACATTTTGGTGACATTTACATTTTGAGTTAATTTTGCTCTCTGCATTGTTTCACTCTTTATTTTGATGACCTCTAGAAAATTAAAACAACACTAATTTTCATTTGGCTCTAAAAATAAAGTTGAAAAAAAAGCAAAACAAGTACAAAGGACCTCACAGTGGCAGTTCATAGTATAGTTCTTCATGCTTCTTGTCATTTGATGTGAAACAGAACTCATAACTAAATGTACCTTAAATTTCCTTATAAGGAAAAAATAGCTTCCCCGTTGACTACATCCTTTTTTATAAGTATCTGAAATACCTTTACAGGCACCAACTAATAAAATTTAAAATGTGTGTATCAAGACTCACCACACAGGACTAAACTGGCAGTTGAAGAAGCCTCATGCTATGTTTAAGTAGGGTGAACAGATTACAGCATAGCCGGCCTGCTCGACATCATCTTAGCAGATGTGTGACTCCAACTTAGAAGAGATTTTTTTTTTCTTGTGGAAAAAACTAGCAATCTTTATATAAAAGGAATATGTGTATATTCTTATTTAAGTCAAATAGTTCTAAAGCACACGTGATTGCGAACCACTGTTTGCTCCATTCTCTCCACCTTAGATTCCAGAGATGACTTCTTTTTCATTAGAATACATTTTGCATGTACGTAATATGCACTAGAGGAGTATTATTGATTTCTTTAATGTTAATTTTTGTCCTCAGCAGTCTAACTTAAAGCTGTCACCATCCTTCTCCCATTCCTGAAAGTGTAGTTAAATGATTTTTAGCTAAACAATCTGTAGTATTTAGAATATTTTGAGTCAATTTAAATATCCTTCAGAGTCAGGTAGTTTGAACGGTCAATCAGATTGCTATGTTAGGGTTATGTTTCCCCTCTTATATGCACAGTATTATTCTGAGAATTTCCAATTCTTTTACTTTTCCAGCTTATTTTTAATCAGCCTTACTTATTTTGCTGATCGCTCATATCAGACATTTCTGAAATGAGTGTTCCTCTCATCTCCTCTGTCCTCCACACAACCCAAGGAACGCTGTGATTCATTTGCAGCTGCTCTTCTGCATGGCTGTCCTCAGCTGCTCCTGTCTACTCTGGTGGTCACCGCTGCTTCTCTCGGCTCCCTGATTGTACTCCCAGTGTTTCCTGACACTTCGATGACAGAAAATAGTTTTTCTCCTCTCTACTCTCACATTTAAGGTACTTGTCACGGGTGTCTACTCTTTCTCAACACTCTCAGAATTGGCCTCTTTACTGCCTCTCCTTGCTCTCCTTTGTTTGAAACCAAGTTGCTGTGTAACAAGTTTAGAAGTCTAGAAGTCAAGGTTAAGAAGTCCTTTCCCACCAGAATTTTGAAGGCATCTCTTTGTTTTCTTCCAAAGGCAACCAATGGCCGTGAGTGAACTTGAAGTCATGGGTTAGACGTGCCCTCGGTTTTGTTGAGCATCCCTCCAGAAAATGTAAACAACTTAGCAATGAGAAAATCCAAGGAAAGTACAAATCACAGGGAAAAGAGCTTGTTTTAGATGACGCTAGCTCTGTAATGAGCAGGGTCTCCACAAAGTGAAAGCATGAAGCTCTTCATTAATAAGTTACAAAGAATATCAGCATTCTAACAGTACTGAGCTTAGCTACTTAGTACTTAGAGGTACTTAGAGCTTAGTGGTAAGGCCACCCAGCACAGCCACATCACCACCAACTTAGAGTTTCAGTCTCTTAGGAAATAAATGCTGATCTCTAACGTGATACTGATTACATGGTGGTCACTTGGGTCTTTATAGCCAGAGTAATAAAATCAATTTAGGCAGAATCACTTTTCCCTATAGTGTAATCACATTTTCACACACTAAACAAGAAGATGTCCTTGTCACTGGTGTTTGCTTTTTTCTGACTGACCCTGTAAGAACTGGCCTCCTTATTGGCTCTCATTCTTCTTTTGATCATTTGAAGTGAAGTTTCTGCCTAACATGACTGAGAACTATTCAGACCCAGGCCTGTTATGCTATGAATTTAGGATACTGAAGAGTTAGACATTCAAGGTGTAGACTAATCATCATTCCAAAGGTCCCGACTGGAAATGCTTCTTTAAGATGAAGAAATTAAAGCCCAAAGTGAAGTCTTCCATGATAAATTTTAGACTTCAACCCACTTCCACCATTCTGTATAATCTCCCTGCCACAGCTGTCTTCTTAGGTCAGCTGTTGTAGTTCCACATACCTTTGGCCTATACACACACACACACACGCGCGCGCGCGCGCGCGCCACACTGTAACGTAGAATCCTCTACAGATCTTAAAGTTCTAATGTCTGTCATTAAATCTGTGCTCATGTGGGAGTGGACATGAAAGGAAGTTATCAGTGGTAATATTTGCTTTAGCCATCCTTCCCTCCCCATATCTGTAAAGTAAATAAGGAAACAGAATTTATCTGATCTAGACTGTACATGGAAATTAGTCTGTAGCTGGTCTGAAAACTAACTTCAGTCTCCTGTCGCTGTGAGCTTCAGGATCTCATCAGCTGTCAGGATTTACCTCAAGTAGACTCGCCTCGACCTTTCACCTTCCACCCACTACTCTCCAGGCATTTCAACTTACACGTACACACATGACCATGAATACTCACTCTTAAAGTTCTGCTAGTTTGTATCATAGTCAAGTTGGACACGGCTCTCCACTGATACTCTCCCACTTGACTGGAGCTTTCAGGAAAGTTAAATAATCTTCTTTGTACAACTGAAATAACCCCTTTATAGGTGTCTTATCTTGTTCAATTGGAATACTATAACCTTGTCCTTCTTTTGGTTTTGGTAGGTTTTAGAACTTTGGTAAATGATCCAATCTTTTGTACCTGCCTCAGCTCCTATGACTTATAATCCTTCCTCTTCATCCAAGAGAAACCCCTTCTCAATAGCTTTCCAATTTCGACAAAAACAAACTGCCAGTAGCCAAACTGCTGTCCTGGGCCGCATAGATAATTACTGGAAACTTGGCCTAACTGGAATCTGGTGTACCTCTACATCAACGGAGAGAAAGGCAAGGTAAGTCACCATTGGCTGTCTGACCTTGTGAAAATGTGTTTGCATACATGTATGTCCTACTTATTCTTTGAAGGAAATAATATAGAAGTGATTCTTATGAGAAACATATTCCTCAAATGCCAAATATTATAATACTTACCCTGTAGAGCATAATAGGAATACAGTGCCTCTGAGAGAGTAACATGAGAGGTCTTATCAATGATTCATTGGAAATCATATTTTAAATAGTACTAAAAGAGTCACCCTAGGTTATAGCTTATATCAGTAAATATTAAGCTTTTAAAAAGCATGAACTTGCTTTTTAATTCCCTGTCATCAATACAGAAGCAAACATTCAGGAGAGAGAGAGAGAGAGAGAGAGAGAGAGAGAGAGAGAGAGAGAGAGAGAGAGAGAGAGAGAATGCTTTAAATACATATTCAAGATAATGGCCCTGGCTACAGGGTTAAGCAGTAGAAAACTACACCAGCATCAGTCATTTTCACAGGCAGTAGTGTCTGTGTTCTTTGGGGAGCACTTTGTGTGAGGTAGAACATGACCTTGTCCTCACCAGGGCAGACAGTGGAAGTTCAACTGACTGCCTTGATCTTGGGGACCGGGAAGGGAATGCAGAATTGGCCTAGCTGGCCCCACCACTCCCCCTGGTTTGCCTTCTTTGCCTTTTTCTGCTCAGACTGCTTCATAAATCGGCCAAGAGTTACCTCTAATCTTCCCATAAACACTGGACAGCTAAACTGGATTTTCATGAACAGCATGACACTATTTCCTCTAGACTGGATTTGCAAGTTTGACATCTGAAACTTGATGAACAGAAGAAAGGTAGAAATCTTTTAAAATGACTCTCCCCCTCTTTCCCTCCTTTGTGCTTTATGGAAGAAGAGAATATGTGAGTTAATATAGAATATCTTCATGAACAACCTTGTCTATGTTTTGCTCTTATCAGCTGCTCATTTAACAACAATTCACTGAATTCAGCAGTGTATTAGGTAAGGATTATCTTACATGTATAGTATACATTCTCTCTGTGTGTGTGTGTGTGTGTGTGTGTGTCTGTGTGTCTGTGTGTTCGCGAGTGCGTGTGCCTGAGTGTCTCCCTCCCCCCATATGTGTGTCTCCCTCCTCCCCCTCTGTGTGTGTGTCTGTGTGTGTGTGTATGTTTGTGTGTGTGTGTGTGTGTGTGTTTGTAGGAACAAATGACTTTCTTTTGCCTATACCTTTTGTAAGTTAGCTACTAATTCAAATAAACTTTATGTTAAGAAATAATCATGTCTCTGTAATTTAGAGATGAGAGCCACAGAGGTCTTCTCTTTGAGAATAACACATAGACTTGAAAAAATAATTGAATATTGTCAAGATATTCTGGTGAAACCTGTCCCCTCAAGTTTCCTTATCTAAAACTAGTTCTGGGTATATTTACATGATTGAAACATAAACGTTGTAGGGAAGTGTGAACATTTGCCAATAGGAATATTACCTTTTCTAAGCTTAAAACCGATTACATCCAGCAAAGTCATATCCTCTAGCATTAGAAAAGAAGTCCATGAGTACAATGGTTTATTATTTGGTGTCAGCAGGGCTAAGTAGACTGTCAGAGTAGGCAGAAGACCAGTGGGCAGATACAGGTTCCCCTAGTTGAAGGAATGACATTGAAAATTGCAGTATGAATGAGAGCGGGGCTTGCCCTAATGATAAACATACTCAAACACTCTCCAGATCACACTATTGTTATTAAAAGTAGTGCTTGGGAGACACAAAAGAATATGGGTGTAATGTGTAGACAATATCTTGCTTAGACTTTAGAGTTCTGTTGGAAACCTATAACACATAGACACAGATTCTCCCCTTCAGAGGCAAAAGGAAGATAAAGCTTAGCCTTAAGCTAGACTTTCTTGCTCTTTATAACTAGCTCCTGTGCCAGCAAACGTGACAGAGGTGAGCCCACTGTCTTGGAGGAATACTCCCACAGTGAGTACTCTTCCTGAAGAAGAACGCCAAGGAAAGAAAGTGAGGCTTGGGAGAGTAAGAACTTGATAATGACAGCTTGGCACCTAAGAAAAGAACTGAAGAAGAAGATCCCCTTCTCTTGCCTTTTCCCCCAAAGCAGACCATAAACGATCATCTGGTCTTCTTCTAGGGTGATCATAATAAGACATATGATTGGGGAGTGGGTGTGTGGTTGGGGCATGTGAAAGTAAAGAGCTGGGAGCTGAACAAATGCCAACCTTAGCTCAGAACCTGGGGACAGAGAAGAATGTGCTCTGGATAATTTCCGGAAGTCCCTCAGTTACAGCCCCACCATATCCTCTCTGTCCAATCATCATTGCGCATGACCCCCCCCCCCATGTCGCATCAAGCTGAGCAACAAACACTGATTTCTCTGGGTCCTTCTCTCCCATGAAGGTCCCTGTGTGACACAAAATTCATATTAAGTTGGTTTATGTGATTTTTATCTTAATATGCCATTTGTTGCAGGAACCTCAACCATGAACTTAGCAATATAAATGAGGGAAGCCTGGATTTCCTTGTATGTAAAGTAGAAAAATATTAAATTCTTTTAGATAGAAAATTCCTCTCATTTAAAAGGTTCATTTCCCTTATTGTATTCAGAAACAAAGAAACCTCCTTTCTTGTTTCAAGATTATATTTAAATCGTACAAATAGATAGTGTTAGCTGTGCAGGGTCTGTGGCAACAGGAAACAACATATATTTTAAATATATTTGCTCTTATTTATTTACTGTGTCAATGATTATATACTCTTAATACAAAATACTTCTGTTTCATGCTTCTTTGTGACAAGCCTTCCTCAATGCAATGGGGACTTTTTCATTGTTACTCGTGTAAAAATAACCAAATAACTTTTCCTGCTATAAGAATGTACAAGTTAAATTTCTCTATACAAATGCATATAAAGCTATTGTCCCATCACTGAAGAATATCTATTTGAAGAGAACTAAAACTTAATTACAAAGGGCCTGTCAATCAAGTCTTTGCGCTCAGCCCAGCACAGGTAAAATACCTTTTCCAATGACAACTCTGAAGACAAGCTCTTTAATGTTACTATTTAAAGACCTCCGTGGGGAGCAATTCTTGGGCCCTGACATGAACTACCTCCAAAGTGAGAAGCATGAACCAGGGCCCTTGGAAAGTATTTATTAAGTAGATTTGCAATGGGCTTTTCAGGAAATGAGTATTACTTCATTTTTCAATAGGAGTCTGTGCTGTCACAATAAAAATAAGCTGCTATATCTTCTCCCATATAATTTTCTGAGTTCCAAATGCTAGGAAGGCCACAGCTATATTTGAATATTAAATTTTATTGAAACTACATTTGTTTTCAATATTAAAGTTAAGGATTTTACAAAGTCTGGTGAGCAGCATGTAAGTGCTATTCTTGCAGTAAAAAAAAACAAAACAAAACAAAAAAAAACCAGAACCTGGGGACAGAGAAGAATGTGCTCTGGATAATTTATTAATAATGTATTAATATACATATTTCAACTTTTTATAGATAATGTATCATGAATAGCTGATTCACATCATTGTTAACATTTTCATAACGGCAAATAGCATGACTCAAGGGCATGGCCCTACTTTTACATTTGGCTTCATATTCTTAATAAAAAATATTTACTATACTATATTTTTTCAATGTTCATTTAAAGATCTCTTAAAACAGACACATTATGTCAAATTTAACATGAATAGCATCTTAAAAAGAGTTTTACTAAGTGACAAATCTGCAGCTTCTGTGTTGTCTTATAGACAGATGTTGAATGCTGTCTGAGTATCTAACACAATTTCAGAGAACTTAAGAGGATAAAATAGAATTGGTCTTTGTTATGTGGACGCAAATCCTTATCAGTCTGTTCTTCCCTCACTGACAGACAATTGCCAGCAGAGAAATGGTACTTTTCTCTGCTACAGTAGCATTGCCTGCTATTTGAGTCCCCTCTTCCCACTGACAGATGTCACCTTGTCCTTAGTTTTCCTCTTAGAAAGAAAAGCCCAAGGGTAACCACTGAGTTCCATTCATTGTTTTGTCCCATCCCAAACAGCTCAGAGTTGATGGAGAAAGAGAGAGGAGCCTCTAGGGTTGCTCAATATCCACCCATCCATGAATCTACTGCCAATCCATCCTTTCTTAGGAATATAATTTCTACAACCTTCTATTCTTCTCAGACTTTATCCTTTGATTGACTGATTGACTGACTGACTGACTGACTGATTTTTACAGTTTTCACAGTCTCCTCTCAAGGCATCCTCCCTTAAGACAAAGAAAATACAACAGAACAAACTCTCCTCAAACAAAGCTCCTTTTCATGGAAAATGTCTTTAACCTGGACCTAGTCAATTAACACTGTGTCTCCCCTGTGTGGTCTGTAGAAATCGAGGAAACATCTTCTCTTGTTTAAGCATATCTGCCCAGTTATCCTGTGCATTCTAATTCCCCATGGATTTCTTAAACACACATGCTTTTTCATCTCGTGTTAATTATTTTGCATGGTGATATATTTAAAAGATTCAAAGTTCAAAAAAGATGGACGAAGAGATGTTGGAAAGTCTCCGCTCCTTTGGAGACTGAGATGCCCAGCCTCTCCTTGGAATCAGATCTGCCAGAGATGCTCTAGCCATACGGAACGAGCGAGTGAGTGCCTTTTCACTCCTAGGAGAAGGCAAAGCTCTAGACGCAGCTGCATAGCCGATTATCTCCTTTAAAATTTTATCTTCGGGATAATGCCAACTAATAGAGTGTCACTTTATCCTTCTCAATAATGGGGCATAAATTGTGACTTTCTCAGACCTCAACCAGAACTTCCTGATGGATATTTTAGCTTGTCTCTAAGGTTTTACTATCATAAATAACACTGCCATCGCTGTACTTATGCTTGATTTTGCACATGCAAATGCTCACTCCATTTCAGTGGCTCTCAACCTCCCTAAGGCTATGACCCTTTACTATAGTTCCGAAAGCTGTGGTGACCCCAACCATGGAATTGTGTTTGTTGCCACCTCATAGCTGTAATTTGGCTAATGATGAATCATAATATAAATACCCACAGGTTGAGAACCGCTTATCTATGGGTTAAGTAACTTCTTTTTACGGGGCTTTAAACATATAGGGTATGCAAATGCAATTTTGACTGGTGTTTCAAAATGATCCTCTCCACAAACAGTAAGAGCATGACAACACATCCAGTGAAAACATCTGCTCTGTTTCTCAGAACTTCATCACTTTATGTTCAAGATTGAGCATTTACGATGGATTTCATGTGCTTTCTTCGCTCTTACATTTTTCCTATTTTCTTTTTTTTCCATTTTTTTATTGGATATTTCCTTTATCTACATTTCAAATGTTATCTTCCTGGTTTGCCCTCTGGAAACTCCCTATCCCATCCCCCCAGCCCCTGACTCCGTGAGGGTGCTCTCCCATACAACCACCTACTCCCACTTCACTATCCTGACACTCCCCTACACTGGGGCATCCAGCCTTCACAGGACCAAGAGCCTCTCCTCCCACTGATGCCCGATAAGGCCATCCTCTGCTCCATATGCAGCTGGAGCTATGGGTCCCTCCACGTGTACTCTTTGGTTGGTGGTTTAGTCCCCGGGAGCTCTGAGGGAGTCTGGTTGGTTGATATTGTTGCTCTTCCTATGGGGTTGCAAACCCCTCAGCTACCTCAGTTCTTTCTCTACCTCCTCCACTGGGGACCCCGTTCTTAGTCCAATGGATGGCTGTGAGCATCTGCCTCTGCATTTGTCAGGCTCTGGCAGAGTCTCTCAGGAGTCAGCTACATCAGGCTCCTGAAAGCATGCGCTTTTTGGCATCCCCAATAGTGACTGGGTTTGGTGACAGCATGTGGAATGGATCCCCATGTGTAGCAGTCTCTGGATAGTCTTTCCTTCAGTCTCTGCTCCACATTTTGTCTCTGTATTTCCTCCTGTATTTTGTTCCCCCTTCTAAGAACATCCACACTTTGTCTTCCTTCTTCTTGAGCTTCACGTGGTCTATAAATTGTATCTTGGGTATTCCCAGCTTTTGGGCTAATATCCACTTATTATTGAGTGCATATCAGGTGTGTTCTTTTGTGATTGGGTTACATCCCTCAAGATGATATTTTCTAGCTCCACCTGTTTGCCTAAGAATTTCATGAAGTCATTGTTTTTGATAGCTGAGTAGTACTCCATTGTGTAGATGTACCACATTTTCTGTATCCATTCCTCTGTTGAAGGATATCTGGGTTCTTTCCACCTTCTGGCTATTATAAATGAGGCTGCTATGAACATAGTGGAGCATGCTCCTTTGTTATATGTTAGAGTTTCTTTTGGGTATATTCCCAGAGAGGTATATCTGGGTCCTCAGGTAGTGCAATGTCCAATTTTCTGAGGAACCTCCAGACTGATTTCCAGAATGGGTGTACCAGATTGCAATCCCACCAACAATGGAGGAGTGTTCCTCTTTCTCCACATCCTCACCAGCATCTGTTGTCACCTGAGTTTTTTATCTTAGCCATTCTCACTAGTGTGAGGTGAAATCTCAGGGTTGTTTTGATTTGCATTTCCCTGATGACTAAGGATGTTGAACATTTCTTTAGGTGCTTCTCAGCCATACACTATTCCTCAGCTGAGAATTCGTTGTTTAGTTTTATTTTGATGTACTTAGAAACCTGCCCAACACTACACTTCCACACCACTGCATCATGATGATAAAGGAAGATTGCAGTTTCTTCTTCCTCTTTGATAATTTGTTTTAATTCACAAAATCTATTTATTTCTGTATATTAGTTTTGCAGTCAGTCACTGAATTCCCTGGTGGGTTCTTAATTAATTGTCTTGAGATTTGTGCAAGTACAATTGCATTATCTCTAAGTCTTAACGACTTAACCTCTTCCAACCCCTTATTTAAATCGCAACATTCATTTTCACCTGTTGTACTTAACATCCTCACTGGGGTTGGGGGGGGGGCATGTCAGACAATCACATACCAGTAGGTATTGGTGCCTCTTACTCAGGGAGTCTTACACTTTAGATTATCTTCTTATTTCTAGCAACATCAGTTTCTTCCTATTCCCTTGCACCTTCTAACTTTAGAGACCCTTTGGGTTAGCACACATCCCCCATTTCCGCTCAGAGATAACAGGCATCCTGCATCTACTTGCCCTCTCTAAGCTATCTGGTCTTCCTCTTCCACTATTCTCCTTTCTGGTTTTGTTCACTTTTATTCTCTTTCCAGCTTCTGTTCCCACCATTGGCTGGTGAGCTGCCCTGGCAGAAGGGCAGTGCTGACTGATGTACTACCCAGCCTTTCTTGGTATCGGGTGTGGCCACTCCTGCTCACTGTCTGCAGGGACAGTGACCTCTGGAATTGCTGCACAGCTTGATTTGGAGCCGTGTCCCTGGCTGTTAGCCTGGTTTGTTGCTCCTCCCAGAGGTTGATATTTTGACTCAGTATCTATTTTAATTAGCCATTCTTGGTTTTGCTCCTGAGATTACCAATGGTCTCATTTAATCACATTTCCTTTCCTTTTCTCTTTTCTTTCTTTCTTTCTTTCTTTCTTTCTTTCTTCCTTCCTTCCTTCCTTCCTTCCTTCCTTTCTTTCTTCCTTCCTTCCTTCCTTCCTTTCTTCCTTTTTCTTTTCTCAAGCCCTGGTCTCTTTTTTTTGATACTGTGTCCCTTCAATCAAATACATCCAGCACTCAAGGTAAAACTTCATCTTCCTGTGACATGCTCATAAGTGACCTGATATACTTACATGTTAGAAACTTTAGAATTATTATCTTTGGCTTCCTTCCTTCTGGCATCTAAATTCAACCAATGTCAAATCCTACCATGTTTGTTTCAGACTTGGCTTTATAACTTTAGATCTAACTACTATTATGTCTGACTTCAATTCTTGTATTCACTTAACTGACTGAATTCAGTTAATTCAATTCATGTATACACTTAACTGATCCCTGAATTTAGTTAATTCAATTCCCAGAGGGAACTCCTACACTCAGTGTTCATGTTCTCGATAGTAGTCAAATTGCCCTTTTATAAATGGAAAATTGATGATGTTATTTCTCAGCTGAGAATTCTTTAAAGGGTTGCTTCCTATAATTGATGGTCGAAATCCAAAATGTTTAGCCTGACCTTTAAGAATTTCTTCTAGCCGATCCTTTCTACCTTCCTTGACTTACAGTATGTTTTTTTTTTAGTTTATTTATTCACTTTACAACCCAATATCACCCCCTCCTCACCTCTGAGTACATCCTCCTGCCATTCCGCCTTCCACTTCTCTTTTGAGTAGAGGAAGTCCCCTTCTGGGTGTCACCTCCCCCAGTAACACCCCTCCCCTAGACCTCCCCATCACACATCATGTCTCTGTGGGACACATTCTCTTCTACTTAGGGCAGACAAGATAGTCAATTTTGGGACTTGGGATTCACAAGCAGACAGGCAACAGGTTCAGGGACAGCTCCTACTCCAGTTATTGGGGGACCCACATGAAGACCAAACTGATTATCTGTGCAGGGCTTCTAGACCCAGCACATGCTCACTCTTTGGTTGTTGATTTAGACTTTGGGAGTCCCTAAGGATTAAGGTTAGTTAACTTTATTGGTCTTTCTGTGGAGTCCTCGTCCCTCAATCTTTCTCCCAATTCCCCTGAGTGCCATCTAATGTTTGGGTGTGAGTCTCGGCATCTCTTTCCATTGGGTGCTGAGTAGAACATCTCAGAGGAGAGTTATGCTAGGTTCCTGCCTGCAAGCCTAACAGAGTATTATTGATAGTGTCAGGGATTGGTTCTGCCCATGAGATGGGTCTCAGTTTGGGGCAGTCTCTGGTTGGTCATTCCTTCCATCTCTGCTCTTGTTCCCTGCACAACATGGAGGTAGGACACATTTTGGGTCAAAGGTTTTGTGGTTGGGTTGGTGTCCTTATCCCTCCACTGGGAGTCCCGACTAGCTACAGGAAGTGGCCACTGCAGGATCCATATCCCTCACTCATAGGAGTCTCAGCCTATGCTGCCCCAATAGACCCTTTGGAGTCATCCCCACCCCCATCCCAGGTCTCTGGCATGCCCTAGAGATTGCTGTTCCCACCACCAATCACTTCCTCTCTCCCCTGCTCTCCCTACATATGATCTTGCTCCCCCACCCCTGCTCTCCTCCCCATCCCCTCTTCAACCCAGTTCCCTCCTTCAATCAATCTCCGGTGTATAGTTTGTTTCCCCTTCTGAGAAAGAGTCAACCATCCTCCCATGGATCCTTCTTGTTATTTGGCTTCTTTGGGTCTGTTGATTATAGCATGGCAATCCTGTGCTTTATGGCTCATATCCACATAGAAGTGAGTATGCACTGTGTCTGCGTGTCCTTTTGGGTCTGGGTTACCTCACTTAGGATGATATTTTCTAGTTTCACCCATTGCTTAAAAACAACTCATGATGTCCTTGTTTTTAAAGGCTGAGTAGTATTTCATTGTGTAAATGAACCACGTTTTCTTTATCCAGTCTCTATTTGAGGGTCATCTAGGTGGTTTCCAGTTTCTGGCTATTACAAATAAAGCTGCTAGTGTCTTTGTGGGATGGTAGAGCATCTTTTCGGTAGATGTCTATAGCTAGGTCTTGGGGTAGAGCTATTTCCAATTGTCTGAGAAAACACCAAGTTGATTTCCAGAGCAGTTGTACAAGCTTGTACTCCCAATGGCCATGGAGGAGTGTTCCCCTAGCTCCACATCCTCACCAGCTGTGCCATCCTTCGAGTTTTTGATCTTAACCATTCTGATGGGTATAAAGTGGAATCTCAGTGTCATTTTGATGTCAGTTTGCATTTCCATGATGACTATGGTTGCTGAACATTTCTTTAGGTAGGTTATCTTGGCCATTTGAGATTCTTTTGTTGAGAATTCTGTTTAGCTCTGTAATCCAAATTTTAATTGGGTTATTTGGATTTTTGGTGTTTAACTTCTTGAGTTCTCTATATATTTTGGATATTAGCCTTCTGTCAGATTAAGTTAGTGAAGAACTTTTCTCTGTAGGCTGTTGTTTTGTGCTAATGACAGTGCCCTTTAACTTACTGAAGCTTTTTAGTTTAATTTAATTCTTCACCTTGTTCTGTTCAAGAAGTTGTCTCCTGTACTGACAAGGAGTTCAAGGCTATTCCCTACTTACTGTTCTTAGTGCCATGAACTTTCCTCCTAGCACTGCTTTTATGATGTCCTGTAATTTGGGAACCTTGGTCCTCATTTTCATTTGAATTCTAGAAAGTCTTTAATTTCTTTCTTCAGAAACCCAGTGATTACTGAGTAGAGAGTTCTTCAGTTTCGATGAATATGCAGACTTTCTCTTGTGTCTGTTTTTGTAGAAGTCCAGCTTTAATCCATGGAGATCTGATAAGATGCATAGGGTTATTTCAATCTTGTGTCTGTTGAAGCTTTCTTTGTGACTGATTATATGGTCAATTTTGGAAAAGGTTCTGTGAGGTGCTGAAAAGAAGGTATATTCTTTTGTGTTTGGGGGAAATGTTCTGTAGATCTCTATTAGGTCCATTTGAATCATAAGCTTTATAAGTTTTGTTATTTCTGTTTAATTTCTCAATGACCTGTACATTGGTGATAGTGGGAGGTTGAGGTCTTCTACTATTATTGTATGGGGTTCTGTGTGTGATTTAAGTGTTAGTAATGTTTCTGTTACAAATGTGGGTGCCCTTGCATTTAGGGCATAGATGTTCCAAACTGAGATGTCCCCTTCGTGGATTTTTCCTTTGATGAGTATGAAATATGCTTCTCTGTATCTCTTGATTGCTTTCAGTTGAAAGTCTATTTTATTAGATATTAGATTGGCTACTCCAACTTGTTTCTTGGTTTTGTTTGCTTGGAAAACCTTTTTTCAGGCCTTTATACAAAGATAATGACTGTCTTTATTGCTGAGATATGTTTCTTGCATGCAGCAGAATGTTGGTTCCTGTTTCCACACCCATTCTAAAAAGTCTGTGTCTTCTTATTGGGGAATTAAATCTGTTGATATTGAGATATATTAATTACCATTGATTGCTAATTCCTGTTATTTTGATGGTAGTGCTGGTTGAGTCTGTGTGTGTGTGTGTGTGTGTGTGTGTGTGTGTGTGTGTTTGTGTGTGTGTGTATACATGTGCTTCTTTTCTATTGGTTTTAATGGTGTGAAATTATGTATATCTTGTGTTTTTTTGAGTATAATTAGCTTCATTAGGTTGGAATTTTCCTTCTAGTATTCTCTAAGAGCTGGGCTAGTGGAATGGTATTGTTTTAATTGGTTTTGTCATGGAATATCTTGGTTTTTCCATCTATGATGATTGAAAGTTTTGCTGGGTATAGTTGTCTGGGCTGACATCTGTGGTCTCTTAGGGTCTGCAAATCCTCTGTCCAGGTCCTTTTAGCTTTTAGAGTCTCAGATGAGAAATCGGATATAATTCTGAAAGGTCTACCTTTATATGTTTGTTACTTGGCCTTTCCCCTTCCTGTTTCTAAAATTCTTTCTTTGTTCTGTATATATAGTGTTTTGATTGTTATGTGGTAGGAGGATTTCTTTTCTAGTCTAATCTGTTTGGTGTTCTGTAAGCTACTTGCACCTTTTTAGGCATCTCTTTCTTTAGGTTAGGGAATTTTTCTTTTATGTTTTCTGGGACTTTGAGCTGGGACTCTTCTTCTATTCATATATTATTAGGTTTGATCTTTTCATAGTGTCCCAAGTTTCCTGGATATTTTGTGTCGTGAACTTCTTAGATTTTGCATTCTCTTCAACTGATATAGTGATTTCATCTATTATATCATCTACACCTGAGGTTCTGTCTTCCATATCCATATTCTGTTGGTGATGTTTCTGGCTGTAGTTCTTGTTCTCTTTTCTGGGTTTTCCATCTCCTGATTATGTCGCATTGTGTTTTCCTTATTGCTTCCACTTTTTTCAGGTCTTGAACAGTTTTATCATTATCTTTCTCCTGTTTTGTTTTGTTTCCCTGTATTTCTTATATTTATTTGCTTTCCCTTTTAATGTCTCCACCTGTTTGAAAGTATTTTCCTATATTTCCTTAAAGGATTTATTCATGTTCTCTCCAAAGCCTTCTGTCATCTTTATAAGATTGGATTTAAGATCCTCTTCTTGTGCTTCAGTTTCATTAGGATATCCAGAGTTTGTTGTAACAGAATAGCTGGACTTTGGTGGTGCCATTGGTCATGTTGATTGTGTTCTTACACTGTCCTTTGGGCATCTGGCTGTCCCTGGTGTTGGCTAGATAATCCTGATGGCAGCAGACTTCTCAGAAAGGTGGGTCATCTGTAGACCACTCAGTGAGGGTCAGGGTACCCAATTCTGCTGGCTGGGCCTCAGGCAGACCCCATTCTGCTGTCTGTGTTCTGGGTGGACTCTATTCTGCAGGCTGTGTCCCAGTCAGACTCTGACTAGGATAGGATTGGTAGAACAGGGTTCCAAGCTTGTTAGTATTGGAGCCCCTGAAGTTTTCCACAGGGAAGCAGAACACTTTCAGGCCCTTCAAGGGCCTTGCAGACTGAAGAGTGAGCCCAGAGCTAGAAAATGGGGCTCAGGGGACCACAGACGACTCACTTTTGCAGGCTATGTCCAGGGCAGACCAACTGTGATCTCAGTATGTTATTTTGAAAAAATATTTTAATTAATTTCTGTCTCTGTGATATCATATTTGTATACATCATATTGTGGTTACATCACATACATACCATGTCTTGTCTCCTTCAGGAAACGGCAGTAGATGGCTGCTATAAGAAAGGAGGTCATTCTCTACATTGATGGAGTCACTGATGAATTTCTCATACTCTGGTTCAGAGCTTCCCATGCTTGTGCTCATAAGAGGCCCTACTTAAACCCAGCGAGTCGCAAAGCAAAAGTGAATAAGTAGAATAACAGTGACATGGGATTGGGACTTTGGGGAAGGCTGATTGGCAGGGGCAGGACAAAGATAAGAGAGCGCAAAGGGTGACCACAATGTACTAAATATGTGCGTGTAATTGTCAAAAGAAAAATCAATAGGAATACGATATGTCATTTTATGCTGGATAGTCTTTCTAGAACAAGAAAACTAATATCTGAGAACTATTTTGTCAAGTAAGATACCATCTGGGCCAGGACGCTGCTTTCCTCCTTGGACTGGTGCTCGTAGCTTTCCGTTCCCTTTCGTAGACCAGAGATGCTGCCTGCTTTGGCTCTACTAGAGCTAAGTCAGTGCCTTCTTTTCTATTGTGGATGCTAGAAACCTCTGTTGATCATGCTATGTCTTGTGCTGCTACTAAAGGCTCCCCGAGTACAGGAAAATAAATGGCTTTTTACTTTGTAATGGCCACTGCCAGTGTTGCCCAGTGCTATATATGAACAGAAAATCTGTTGACCAAAGAATCTGCAAGTTTCCGTTTATACAGTCCCAGACCCCATTGAGATGAGAACACAGTCAAGAATAGAGCTGGGAAAACAAACAAACAAACAAACAAAAAAGAATAGAGCTGGGAGGCAAATGTTCCCACTCTTAACTTAACAAATGAATCAAACGTCTGACTCTTACATCAGCCTTTTCATGATGTGCACATACACAGCAAGTTGTTGAAAAGTTAATGCCAATGTGTCATAAGAGTCTTCATGGAAATAACAGCTCATTAGTAAAGCCATTTCAGACCCACATTAATCTGGATTTCTCAGTACATATCCTCTGCCGTCCTGTGTCTTTCCTTATAAAGTTAATAAGAATGACTAAGTAATGAATTACATAATTATTCATTTAATATCTACCTCCCATGCTAACCTGAAAAGTCATTGAAGAGAAGGATCTATATGTCTTCTTATTCATGACTACCAAATGAAGCATGTGAAGTCTAGATTAAGTACTGTTGAGTACAGGAAGTGTCTCTTTTATCATAGACTTTGAAAAAGTATTTCTTTCATCCATTGCCAGTGATCCTTTTAGGGACAAAACATTTATTAGTTCAGAACAGTTACTTATCATTAGGCAAAGGGGTCAGTTCCTCAAGGGTTTCTCTCATGTTATCAATTCAGAGATAGAAAGGACATATTAGTTTTTCTGGGTAAGTCGTGTTGAAGTTAAAGTAACATGTCTCTATATTTTTTCAGGAACCTCAACTGCTTTGGAATAATTTACGTCCCTGGGAAGATGGAGACATTGCGGAGGCACATTCAAGGAGTTAGATGACAGGACTATGGAAGACCTGAAGAGAACGAGATCTGATGAAACATTTGAGGACAAAAACAGACCCTGAGATTCCCACACGGCTATTTATTGACCATAGGAATGATGCAAGTTATTCGCTTACCAAATGGTTACATACATTTCATGCCAAAGGGATGTGTTCCCACACCAAATGGCAACAGCTAACCATGAAGTTACTGTTTCATGAAACGAATCCAACGCCTCTGAGAAGGTGGCAGGTAGCTTCTCTAGTTTGTTCCATTCCTTAGGCCAGCTGCTTTTGCCTTTATGCTCCTGCAAAGAAGACCCTTGAGCAGCATTTGAACTACCATCAGTCTGTTATTTCTGAATCTGGGTTCTAGGCTCCTAGTTAGTTATAATTTAAAAACTATAAATGGCTTTAAAATTCTAATCTTCCAATGGTTTGTTTTATATATATATATATATATATATATATTTTTAAGAAGTGAGTTGCACTGATGCTCTTCTCTCCTCAGCTGCAGAGACCATAATCATCCACAGGTTGTGACTTGTGGGGGAAGTTAGGAATGATGTTCCCAGAAGTGAATGTTTAAATGACTTCAGAGAAGAAAGAGTTGCCAGTTAAATTAGAAGGTGATTGCTAGATCATCCAGAAGCATCTCGATATTTTTCCGAGGAATTCAAGGTGGGGGGAGATCTGAGGGGAGCACATGCAGGATTGAGAAGAAGAGAATAAAGAACTGCAAAGGCCTCAATTATACCAACAATAGATCGCTGCATAGCTTTGAGAAACTGAAGTGGAAGTTTGCAAAACAAAATTTCAGGAATTAAACCTGGCATGCTATTGAGATTTTTATCAAACAACTTGACCTAGGGCAGGAATGTTGAGTGCCATTAGTGAGGAATAGCAAATCACATAGGCATCGCTGAGTGCATTTTTTGAAAAATTTGCCGTGACGTCCATTCCGGATAGGGAAGCAGACAAGCTAGACTGGGAACTTGGAGATGCGTCAGAACAGAACACAAAGCCTGGGATAGAGAGCTATTTGCCATTGATAATTTAGAGGAAACAAGGAACTAAGTTAAAATGACGTCTTACATCAGACATTTTTTTCCTAAGACCAAAGGTTCATGTGGTGAGAGAGTGTTGAGCAGTAAGTAAGCTAAGTAGTTTAACTAGAGCAGAATAAGAGTGTACATAGCATTCGAGCAGCAGCAGTGTTGTTGAATGCAGGCTACAGAACTGTGGTCCAGGAGTAGATACACTCAGTCCTGTTCTAGGAAGCCTGGGTTGAACAAAGTGGAAAACCAAACCAAACCAAACCAGAAGCTTCTTTGAGGACAGGAGATACAGATCTTACATTTTGGAGACACTAGTTCATGCTTCATTTCATTTTGAAGGGGAGGGATAGTAAAGGCAGACACGAGGATGTTTGTCCCTAGCGGCATGGTGGCCCTAAAGGTATCAAAGACAAAGACTAGAAATGCAGACAGCACAGATTGCAGATAGATAGGTGTGGTTGAAATAAACTGAGCTGATATCCCTGCCTTTCTGAATGCTGCTCAAAGTAGTTAAGAGTTGAAACATGCTGGACAAAGACTACTGATCGATGACTTTCAACAATGTATTATAGTTTTGCAGGTTAGTTTAACAGGGGTTTTTATGTGGCTGAAATCAAGGTGGGAAGAGTTGTCTTGCCTTCTCCCTCTTTTAGGGAGTGTGCTATTCCTTGATGCACATTTTCTTTCTTTTCTCTATCTTCAAAACCAGGACACAGCCTCCCTCTGGTCTTTCTAATGCACCGTTTTCTGACTCTTGTCTTCTGTCTCTCTTGACTTTTAAGAACCCTTGTGATTACACAGTACCCACCTGAAAAATTCAGGGGACCCTCACCATTTTTTAACTGAGCCCGTAGCAAATCAAATTTCATTCATAGACCTTTCACCTTGGCCCTGGAACCCGATGTGTCCCTAGATTTTGAAGGTGGTCATGGGAACATATGCAAACTACCAGAAGTGAACTGATGAGGTCTGTATGTTATAAAGAAAAATGTGTACACTATTACTAATAGTGGGACAAATTTAACAGAAGAGGTTTCAAGATCTTAATGGCATCATTGAGAACCAAAACCTCATCAGAACAAGTCTCAGTTTATGTTTAAAACACCTCAGTGGTCAATAATAACTCAACCTCAATCAGAACTCTTGGGTTTTATTTCAGACCAGTTCTTAAGTGTCACATAAACTAAAGTAACCTCAATAATCTGAGGACTGAGTAATCATTTTCCTTACTTTCCATGAAGAAACGAAAGAGAATTAGTAATTTACCAAAGATCAAAAAGTAGGATGCTATGAACTGAATCCCTGGCAGAAATGGGCATTTTAACACCAATTACAATCTATGTACCCATATGTGCATATTTCTGGATTGGTGTACATGGAGTCACTGCTGAATATCATTATGGATTGCATATCAAAGGAAGACTTTAAAACAATGCTTTACCTTGGGCAGGAACTACTGGAACGCCATGGAGAGCAAGGGGGTTTTCATTACATAGTCTATATGTTATGGATCCATTGTTACAGAGGATAACAAAGGGCTGTCTTAGTTCAGTGTGATTGAAATACAACAGCAAAAGCATCTCCAGGTCTAGTCCCTTTCCATTTCCATTCCATTAAAAAAAAACCTATTGATTATTGACAGTTGAAAAGAAATTAGGCAATACACGAGCTGGCTAATTAAGACTTAAAAGTGATACAATTTACCCTGAAGTGGCCTAACAATGTATAAAACCATCAACTACATGGTGGCAGCTCTTGTAGTTTGTTTTTTCCCATGACAGGGTCCCTGGTCTTTAACCATCTCCCACCTTTACACTGATTTCCAGTGCCTCTCCTTTCCCTCTCTCTCCACATCCTTTGATCCCTTCATTGTCTCTCTCCACCATCTATAGCAGCACTTCTTAACCTGTCAGCTACAACCCTTTCACACAAGTGGCATATCAGATATCCCACATGTCAGATATTTACATGCTGACTCATAACAGTAGCAAAATTACAGTTATGAAGTAGCAATGCTAGGATTGGGGTCATCCTGACATGCTGAACTATATTAAAGGATGACAGCATTCGGAAGGCTGAGAACCAGTGTTCTATAATATTATGTCTTATCTGCTTAGATAATATTCAGCACTATATGTACAGAGAATATTTTGTTTTAAGGCACCCAAATTTTTCCCAATTATTTTTTTGAGATGGACTCTCTCTTCTCCCCTCCCCCTCCCCCTCTCCCTCCCCCTTCTCCTCCCACTCCCCTCCTCTCCTTTTCCTTCTTCCTCTCCCCATATCTACCCCAGTCACAGTGGCCTCAAATTCAAAAAGATTCACCTGTCTCTGCTTCCCAAGTGTTGGGATTAAAGGCCTAGAGTTCCGCACCTGTCTTCTTTAAACTGTTCTTTGTTTTATCATAATGACTTTCATTCACTTGCTGCTCTATGATGGTTAAACAGTTTTATGTAGAGAAACAATGTAGTCAGTCCCGCGCTAAACTCCCACTTGCAGTTTCCCCACATCAGTTCCTCCTTCACCTTCTCATTTTTCTCTCACTTCATTAGCAAACTACCTTATCATTCTCTTACTCAAAATTCTTCAGTTGTTCCCATGATCTCAGACATAATCCAATCATCTTTACAAAATTTAGAACATGGCAGATCATGCCTATACTCCCATCACTTTTGTGTAGGATTGTAATTTTATTTTCTTTCAAATCCTATTTTTAATGATGGTTCTTAAAACATCTTTAAATGCGTTAACTTCCCTTTAGCCCACTACCGAGGATGCTGGGGAAGTGGACTTGTTTAGAAAGGTTCTTTGGAGCAATTCCTGTCTGTGTTGTCTAGAAATCAGCAGTTTAGTTCACAGGTTAGCAGGCATGGCAGCTCGATCCACTCGCAAACACTTCACAGATATACCAGTTCAGTAGAGTTGGGATAGCAAACGGGAATTACTGGCAGTGGTACTACCAAGGAGAGACAGCCAGGCCTCAGTCTCAGCACAAGTCAGAAGAGGGACCTGGAGGAAAGCCAGGGGAAGTTCTCAGCTGTGCCTCTCTCAGGAAATGAAGATCAACGAAGACGTGAGACCCATGAGCATTGCACAGCTAGCTCTATAAGCAAGCCTAGCTTAGCTTCTGATACTGTCCATTGAGTTCTATGTGTACCCTACCAACATCACATGTGCTCCACGTGTCTTAACCTGAGCATGTGCTCAGGTCTGTCTCAGCTAACATCACTCTGCCAACCAGTAAGAGTCCATGGAAGCAGCAAGAAAACTATAGTATTACCACCTGAAGTTTTTTGGTGTGGTTTCTCTCTATGGAGTCCTGACAAGCGCAACTCAACTATGAAATGTAAGGTGAACCAATGCCTGCATATTGTTAGCACGTGTCCTTTCAGAAGTTCACTTTAGCAGAACATCCTTTCACCTGTGTCTGCTTCAGCTAAATGTTCCTTCAGGAATCTATCAGCCTTGGTCTTTCACCTGTGTCCACTTCAGCTTAAACGTTCTTTCATGTGTTTGCCCCAGCAAAACATTATCTAACTGGTTTTCCCAAGAACCCTTAAATTTCTAATTCATAGGATGGCCAAGACTATGCACCCAGCCTGGACTACAGGATAAGACCCATTCTCAAAAATTCCAAGCCAACCCAACCCAACAGCCCAAACAAAATATCTGTTGTCTTTGGGTTTTATTGCTGTGAAGAGACACCACGACCAAAGCAACTCTTACAAAGGCAAACATTTAATTGGGGCTGGCTTACAGTATCAGCGGTTCAGTCCATCATCATCATGGCAGGAAGTATGGCACCATGCAGGGAGACATGGTGCTGAAGAAAATCCTGAGAGCTCTACAACTTGATGTGAAGGATGCCAGGAGACTCTTCTGCACTGGGTGGAGCTTGAGCAATAGGAGACCTTAAAGCCTGCCTACAGTGGCATGCTTCCTTCAACAAGGCCAGGTCTATACCAACAAAGCCACACCTCCTAATAGTGCCAGTTCCCATAGGCCAAGCATATTCAAACCACCTCATCTGCCAACCTAAGTTCATTTTAATCTTCTATCTTATATCCTTTTTATTCTACCCTCTAGTGGCACAGAAATGCTTGTGGTTTCCAGAGCATATAGTAACATGTCATGTGTCTGTAAGTTCCAACTGTCATTCCTGTTTTTCTCTCTTTTGCTGTTGTTGCTTTCCTTTCCCCCCTCTCTCTTATCTTTATGGAAAACATCTGGCTACACGTTAAGACTGTCCAAATGTTGTTTTGACTGAGAAGCTTTCCCATTCTTCTTAAGGTAAAGCTTTGCCCTCCATCTCTGTTCCCTTTTCAGTATGCATCTTTAAATCTATGCATCTACTAGTATTAGAGTTAGTATTTGTTTTTGTTTTTTTTCCCCCCAGAGCTGAGGACTGAACCCAGGCCTTTGCACTTGCTAGGCAAGCGCTCTACCACTGAGCTAAGTCCCCAACCCTCAACTATATTTGTTAATCCAACCTACTTTATTATTTAACAACTCAGTCTTGTAGCAAAGTTCTTCTTTCTGCTTGAATATGTTTCTTTTCAAGCAATGTTCTTTGGAATGCTGTCATCACTACAGAAGGATAGGGAGGTAAACTACATTTTAGCAGTAGAGAGATGTATGACATGCGCATGCTCTCCCTGTTTGCTTGAGGAGTCCAACTCTTTTCCAAATAATCTACTAATCCCACAATGACTCATAAGTTCAGTCAACATGTATAAATGAAATAAATCACCACAGAAAATGAGAAGTTTGTATTTGGTTTTTAACATATCTGGATTAAAAAAAATGACTAAGACCTATGCATATAAGAAGTGCATGCTGACAGGAGCCTGATATAACTGTCTCCTGAGAGACTCTGCCAGAGTCTGGCAAATACAGAGGCAGATGCTCTCAGCCAACCATTGGACTGAGAACAGGGTCCCCAATGGAGGAGTTAGAGAAAAGATTGAAGGAGCTGAAGAGATTTGCAACTCCATAAGAAGAACAACAATATCAACCAACCAAACCCCCCAGAGCTCTCAGGGACTAAACCACCATCCCAAGAGTACACAAGGGTGGACCTATGGCTCCAGCTGCATATGTAGCAGAGGATGGCCTTGTTGGGCGTCAATGGGAGAGGCCCTTGGTCCTTGCTGGTCTTGGCTTGATGGACCAGTATAGGGAAATGTCTGGGCAGGGAGGCGGGAGGGAGTGCGTGGGTGGGTGGGGGAACACCTTCATGGAAGCAGGGGGAGAGGGGATGGGATAGAGGGTTTCTGGAGGGGAAACCAGGAAAGGAAATAACATTTAAAATGTAAATAAAAAATATCCAATAAAAAATGTAGAAAAAGGGTTGGGGATTTAGCTCAGTGGTAGAGTGCTTGCCTAGCAAGCACAAGGCACTGGGTTTGGTCCCCAGCTCTGAAAAAAAAATTTAAAAATGTAAAAAAAAAAATTAATAAAAAAAGGTAACAGTATCATATCCCTGCTTTCAGGATCACCTGTGCTAAATGTGTTTCGCCAAGGAAATAGAAAGTTTTGCTTTTTTGACTTGGGGCTTTTGTTTACATGTATTGGCAGATTAATGCTGGCTCTGTGCAGTTCAAACAGGTTTTTTTTTTTTTTTTTTTTTTTTTTTTTTTGGTTCTTTTTTTTTTCGGAGCTGGGGACCGAACCCAGGGCCTTGCACTTCCTAGGCAAGCGCTCTACCACTGAGCTAAATCCCCAACCCCCAGTTCAAACAGTTTTACATAGAGAAAAACGATGCCTATAAGTTAAGATGTACAGAGATAATCATAGAAAAACTGAGCATCGCTTGGGGTCTGATGGTGGAGGTCCAAACTATTTAACTGAGAGTCACAGAGGAAAGTGTTGCAAAGGGGTTGGAAGGAGTCTTGGTTAAGAAGGGGCACATGAAATCTCCTAGAGATAGAGCTTTATCTGGTAGGAGTGAAGTTATTGCCTCTAGAGTCCTGGAAACAAAGGGGGAAGTTTGGGTTATCCTTGCTCAGAAGTTCAGAGAAGACATGCTGAGCTCTCTGGAGAGCTCCTCTGAGGAATGGATGAGAAGAGCTTCGCTGGGGCAGGTCGCTCTAAAGACTGTGAAGAATTTGATATGTATGGTTTAAACTGAAAGTCTAGAAGCAAGTCCTAAAGACAAGGTAAGGTAGACTCGGGTGGGGGCGGGGTGCTGTTGGAAGCAACAAATGGGAAGAAGCAAGCCCTGGAATCCAGTGACTTATCGATGGAACCTATCAGGAAGCCAGTTAGTCGACTGCAGGATTGCAGCCCTAGCATTAGGAAAGCAGAGTGCAGAATTCTGGGAGGACACAGCTCAGAGACAATCGTTGGAAATGCAGTACCAGAGCTGGCTCAGTCGTGAAGCTGAGCATACAGGAGGAGCTGAGTTTAGATCTCTGCTGGCCTGGCCTGTTTGCCAGCTTTGTGGCATTAGTTTCCATCTTGGTCTTGCTCAGGCTCACTCTTCTCTAAGGGAGTCCTCAAGGATGCTCTCTCATTGAGAATCTTCCTGGTCCTTCTCCTAGTCCATTTTCCCCTCCCCCACCCCCTTTTTTTCTCCAGACAGGGATTGGAAGATGGGCCCTATTATTCTATTTTGCCCAGCTAATTGGCTGATCAGTTCTTTATGAACGAATCAGAGGTGATGGAAAACAATCTTTACACATCTTAGAAACCAGAGAGCTGCAAATAGCATGACAATGCCAATGTCCTGACTGCAACTACATCTCCAGCCTCAGCAATCAGCATCTGAATACATAGGGCACAAAACAATCCCCAAATGACAGTGAGCTAAGAACCTAACCTGTTTCCTAGAGGAGCAAACACAGAGGCGTCTCTAGATCTCCCAGGTTAGGAAAGTTTAGTTTATTTGATAATTCCAGTTTAGTGAGAGGCCCTGCCTCAAAGAAAGAACTATTGATGAAGATATGCAATATTGATTCCTGCCTTCATGTGCATATGCATGCAGGTAATATGCATCCCCCAAATAACACACACACACACACACACACACACACACACACACACACACACACCCCACACAAATAAATAAACAAATGTATCATTGATGGCAACTAAGTCAAACTCTTAAGCAACTGTCAGAACCAATTTCTATCTCCAACTTGCAACATGATCAATACATGCTAAAGTCTTGAAAATTTTAATGAATTTCTGTTGAATTTTTTTTAACCATTAGACAGGAATTTGAGTATGGTATGTCATGTTGGTAGAGTGGTTATTTAATCATCCAATCTGGGGTCTGAGTGCTTCCTTTTTAGTAGTAAAAAAAAAATAGGAACCTGGGGTGGTCCCTTGTAGAACTTTCACTTTACAGGGAAATGACAAGACATTGCTCATTACATGTGTGGAGATGAACTGAACTAAGTGTACAGAATGTATGGAGGTGGTTCTTGCACAGTTTATCCTTGACAATCTCAATGAAAAAGTGTTGAAAGTTGGGCAAGCAGAAGCAGTGCAAACTAATGTTTTTAATAAGATTGTGTTTGATATAAGGTTGAAACTTCTCAAAGGGGTACACACTTCTGTGAATTTGTACCTTGCTTGTAGTCATTTGCACAATTCTTTTTCGGAATCCTGTTGGCCTAAGTGGCTCACATCACCTACAGTGTCTATATGGTACCAGAGTCCAAACATTCTATAAACCATTGTTCACCTCATCCACTAGGGAAAAGGAGTGCTTCTTTAATGTGGTTACTGATGATAGGGACAATCAGTTGACATATATAATGTCTAACCTGTTTTACAAAGGACTTGTTTGGTCAAAGGATTTTACTAGCCTCAAACTTTTGAACCAATTTGAAATCACCAGCACTTTCCATAATTACTTCACTGTAAATAGAAAATCTGTTTTCTTAGGTAAGAGTTAATGAACTCTGATTGGCAAAGAGTCTTTAAAAGTGGGATCGAGCCCACCTTGATGCTTAACCTGAAATAATGAAACTCTTCTTGGCATTAGACTTGTGTTACTTTTTCTTCAGATGTTTTTCCTAACATGAAAATATGTATTTCAATATGCAATGGGATAAAAAAATCTTAATGAATTAGTTCTATTTCTCAACCATATTCTTAATGGGAATTTATCTGTAAAGTTAGACAACTGAAATTTATATGAAGCCCAATAATGTTCTCATGTTACAGGTTTTAAAAAAAATAATTCTAGTTTTTGGAGAAAAAAGTTTTATTATGAAATGGAAAATCTTTTTCTTTGGTCTGAGTAGAGTTTGGTGAGGACAATGTGCTCTCAGACTAGAGATTTGGAAAGCAGAAAATCATTTCCTAAGTAAAGTTTTTAGTTAAAAAGAAATCTCGAGATCTCAATGGTGTCCACAGGAAGGCAAGAAGGAAATTCTGGCAGGCAAAAAAAAAAAAAAAACAAAAAAAACAAAAAAAAACCACTGGACGTGGGGGTGGGGGAATTGGGGAACTGGCAGACAGGGAGGGTTGGCAGAGCACTTAACCTCTGTGCCTAGGTTCCTGCAACTGTCAAGTAGGGATAATAGTAATTGCCACCCTCCCTGTGATATGAACGTGTGCTTTGACATCTCTGGCTGAAAGTGCCATATCAATACAAATTATTATTATTAGCACATAATGCGTGTATTCGCATAAAACACCAGCGCATTGCTTTTCATTCATTATATCACCTCTCTAAGCACGTTTTCTCCATGTCTTTGCTTCGTTTATAGGAGAGAATATAAGCATAGCAAGCTACTATCCACTGTTTCCATATAGAGAGGACTGTTTAAAAGCTCCGTATCACCCTTGTGAGATAGCCTCAACCTGTTAATTCCTTATAGCTTTTGCAGCAGATGGCACAGTAGCCCCCAAATTAAGCCTTTGGCACCTTTAAAAATGTTAGCTAAATTATTTTTCCTGGAATCTGGAACCGTCAGGGGAAGACTGGGGAAATGAAATTGGCTAACAATATTAAAATTTTGGTTAACATTTAACTGAATCGCAGCAACGTGTTAAAAGTGCTATCTAAACAGATAATTAGCTGGTAGTTGCAGCAGTGGGCTCTGTCTAAATTTAGCAGTGAAATTAGATTTAGGGAATGTGAAAATAGGGGAAGAAGTGTTCTCAAGGGAAGCAGTGGTGTCAGCACAGCTGAGGGATGTCACAATAGCTACATTTTGTCAATTATGAGCATCATCGGGGGGGATCTCCCCAGCAATGCAGGGCAAGGTTTATTCATAAGTGCATCTTGAGGATAGGTGGGAAGGCGATAGAAAGCAGTGACTGCAGGAAGACTGGGGCAGGCAGATGGAGGGAGAAAGAAGGAAGGGAGTGGAGGTAAGGAATAGAAGTAGCCCCAGTGCTGGGAGCAAGATAAAGAGAGCCTGGATAGAATGCTACGGAGGTGAGTAAAACATCATAAATCAGTGTTGAGACGAGGAGATCCTAGTAATTCAAAGTCTTGAGCACAGCGTTGTCTTGGGCACCAGGCAAGCTTAACTTTAGCTGCCACAGGCTTCTCTCTGGGTGGCTGATGGTATTCTTATTGGAGCACATCTATAGCTATCTGGTGGAGATGTTAGGACCAACATAAAATTAATGGTGTCCAGCCTTAGGAGAGTGTCCTCCGCTTCCACCTCCCCCGCAGATAGCCCAAACTGTTCATCCATCTCCTTCCCACTACAGTTACTGGGGCTTCAAGGTCAAGTCACTCTGGCTGTGCCGGGCGGGTATATGAGGAGGGCAGGGCAGACAAGCTTTTGGGGGTTGAGGGAGGGTTATGGTGAATCACAGGCGCTCCTCTTTTAAGGGTAAATGTCTAATACTTCCCGAGGTCACTTTTCGGAGACTAATTCAA
Source organism: Rattus norvegicus (assembly GCF_021556685.1). Classification (NCBI taxonomy): domain Eukaryota; kingdom Metazoa; phylum Chordata; class Mammalia; order Rodentia; family Muridae; genus Rattus; species Rattus norvegicus. The sequence continues at coordinate 68,063,397 of NC_141544.1, forward strand.
AGAGAAACAAGCGAGAAAATAAAATTACACGTGCGAACATGCGAACGATCAAAGAGAAAACAAGACCACACTCGAAGCCCTCGCAGTGGGAGAAATCCATGGCCTCCTGTTGCCGGTCGCCTGGCGCAGAAAGTGGACAACCAGGCAAGGCAGCCCAAGAGAAGCAAAAGCTAAAGAGCAAACCTTCCGGGGCCCTTCCTGTCCTCAGGCAGATTCGCTGACCTCTCCAACAAGCATCCCTCCCAGAGAAAAAAAGGAAGGTTAAACGCCTGGGCCAACGCGCGGCCAGGACAGCGAGGCAGGATGCCCCTGGGGAGGAAGGAGGAGTGGAGATTCTCCTTTCAGTCCCCACGCCTGGGTGAGGAGGGAGAAGGCTGGTCCAGCCCCGCGGCATCCAGCTTCCCAAATTAAGCACCTCCCGCACGGACCAGCGGAGAGTGGGTTCCGCACCTTGCCTTCCCCGAACTCCCTCCTCCCCCGTTCCCGGTTGTTCCCCGTCCCGCTGGGGAACCGCCACACTCAGGAGGAGAGAAAGGCAGGACTGGGAGTCCCGCAGCCCTCCGCCTCAGAGCGCCTCGGTGTGCCCCGGCGGCCCCGGCCCCGCGAGGGGCGGAGTGGGCGAGACCATCTCAAGCGCTGGCGAGGGGAGAGACGAGGCGGGGCCGAGGGGCGGGGCCGCCTTTCCTGGTCCAGATTGCTTAGCCTCGGGAGAAGCCCGGTTTTCCAAGTGGATGAAGTTTTTTTTCTTTCTTTTTTTTTTTTTTTGAAGTGGGAGGAGCGTGTGGGGAGAGAGGGTGGGAGGAGACTCGGCGGGGTGTCTAGGCGTCCGGGCAGCCGGGCGGCGGGGAGGGCGGGCTCGTCCGGGTAGTGAGGGTCGGCGGCTCCCCCTCCCGCAGGGCGGGGTGGTGCGTTCCGAGTTCCCAGGAGTTCGCGGCGGGCGGGGACCGCGGGGAGGGGAGTGGCGGCGGCGGCGGCGGCGGGCGGCTCCCGCTTCAGCCTCGGCAGTGGCGTCGGCGACGGCGGAGTCGAGGCAGCCGCGAGCGCTCGGCCGAGTGGCGGCGGGCGGCGACGGCGCAGGAGCCGGGGGTTGAGGACACGCGCGCTGGCCCTTCCGCGCCGCGGCCGCCGCCGCCGCCGCCACCCAGAGCCTGAGGCGCCGGGGCGCGGGCGAGCGGGTGGGCCGGGGCAAGGCGGGCATGGCGCGGACCCCGGGCCCGGCCCTGTTGTGTCCTGGAGGCGGCAAAGCACAACTTTCCTCGGCGTCTCCTCCCGCGGCCGGACTCCTGCTGCCGGCCCCGACGCCGCCGCCGCTGCTGCTGCTGCTCATTCCCCTGCTTCTCTTCTCCCGGCTCTGTGGTAGGTGAAGCGGGCGAGCGAGGGGCAGAGCGGGGCGGGCGCGGGCGGCGAGGCGAGGCGAGGCTAGGCAAGGCGGTTGTGCCGGGCGGTTGGCTGCGCGAGCGGCCACCGCGGACTTTGCCTGGAAACTTTTCGCCGCGCCCCGGGCGAGGCCCGGGAAGGGCAGGGAAAGCGAACAGGGCGCCGACCGCTGGCTTCCCGTCCCCGAGGCCGCGCGGGTCGTCGCGCTGGGCCCCCAGGGCTGGCGGTGGAGCTCGGTGCGCGGAGCCCCGCGTGCCCCGGGAACCGTTACTTCCGAGCTGATGCGCCGAAGCGGAGAGCGCGGACTTCTGGGCTGAGGTTAGGATGCCGGGATGTATGTTGCCGCCTCCTCCTTTCTCCCCGATGAAACTTGAGCTCCAAGTCCGGAAACCGTGTGGACACTAGCCCGGCGCGCTGAAGCCTTCGGGTCCACGCCTCTTGGCCTCCGGGAGAAGGCACCATCTTAAAAACCCACCCTGCGGTAGCATCCCTTCCAGCAGGATTTGTGCCCTGGCAACCTTTGGATCTTTGGGTTGATCCCAGCTGGAACCTGCACGCCTCCTTTCAGTTGTTGGACGTCCTTCACGCAGCCCCTGGTTATTTTAGAAGAAAACCTTGTTTCCAGGGACTCAACATTTACCTTTTGAATACATATTGCATCTACTGTCCCCTGGCTGTTGAAACAAGTAGCCTCAGGTTTCTCCCGTGTGCCTTTTGTATTCCAGGTTTAGGAGCTAATCTCTTTGTAAGTTCTCTTCCCGGAATCTGAGACTAGTTTAGAGACCCACTTCTTAAGGAAGATGAAAAAATTGATAAATTTGCTTTTCATGCCAGAGAAGTGGACGTGATAATCAGTGGACGGCACTGATTTGGTGAAGTAAAGCTACCATTCTTAGGAGATTGAATGTCCGGGTGATATCAGAATGCCGAGAGGTGTTGTTCATTTAAGGTTTGCCGACGGGAAATGGAGGAATAAAACTTAGGTTGTTCAGACACTGGTTCTCAGTGCATATGAAATCTTAAAGCTGTTGTTCTACCAGTATTTGTTCTAAGGGAGAGATGTGTACGGGGATTTCCTTAGTGCTATCATGCAGAGGAAAGAAAATCTGCTACTGGTAGGTGAGTCAGGGTAGTTGGTTCAGAGGGAGAGGAAATTATGTTGAGATTGAGTGCCACTTACAGACTGAGAATTTTAGTACATTTCCAGTGCTGTAAGGCAAGATTTTGATTTACACGGAGTGCTTTGTGATAAAGGACACGCTATCTAGTCCAGTTTGCGTATCCCCACTCCCCAGATGTTTGGTCCTGAGAACAGTTTTTTAGCCCTTTAAGTTGTTAACTCACTTTAAAGGTAATATTAAATTCTAGATTGAATTTGTATGTTGTTCATATGAGCCATTAAGGAGAATCGTGGATGGTGCTTAATTAGGATTTCAGATTCATGATAAGTGGAAGTGGGGGGTGGTGTAGATAGGCATTTTACTGTGGTGACTTAGTTTGTGGTAAGTACTGAAGGAGTGTTTGTAGGTCTAGAGGGCGTTTTGTCTAGACTAAACCCAACGGGAGACTGAAATGATGCAAAAGTTGTTAGAGGAAATAGTTTGCATTGGGAATTTCATCGTGGCTGTGTCAGTGAGTTGTTTATTACTTCTGGGAACAAACATTAGTTTTTCCATAGAAGAAAATACATTTTAAGGGGATCCTGTATAGTGTTCTCATAGAGAAGGATGATCAGTTATTTTAGAGCCCAGTAAACTAAGCAGTGTGGGGAAGCACACTGATTTAGTCTGTATAGGAGTTTTTAAGAGTCAACTCTACTTGGCTGTTGTAGGTACAGATAGTAGCCATGTTACTGCGTCCCACTCATTTAAAGGGCTGCCTTTTTGGGCTTGTGTTATAACACCCTAATTTGCAAGTGCTTATGACACTTTTTTTTAATCAGCCTCTATTTTAGAATGCAGTGTTTGAATAGGACACAGTTGTCTTGACTTAGTAAGTATAGAAACGATTTTCATGTGAGCTTTTTTTAAATTCCCCTTGCTAACGACCTGTTGATATATGAATGATAGTAATATTAACATCCCACAGTACTAACACGCTTTGACTCATGCCTACTGTTTGAATGACTCAGTTTGAATGATTGAATAGAGTTTTAGAGTAGGTTCGTAAACTTTAAAAAAGATGACCCTGCCTGATTGTTAATCAGAATGCTCTTCTTTATCATTTACGGTTTTAAAATTTTTAGACAAGTTGGTTTAAATTTAGCATTGCATTAGTTGGTATGTTTAACATCATCATGTTAATGTGACTGCTAAAAATACCCCTCATCTCTGGTAGACCTTATATTTTAAAAAAAATATATGTAAATGCCAGAGTTGGTAGTGCTTGGGGACTGTCCGATATCTCATTTGAACAGCTAAACTTTTCTCCTGGGGTCTTGGGGACAGGGTCTCACTGTCTAGTTGACATTGGCCTCAAATTCCTGATCCACCTATTACCCTCCTAAATTCTGGGATTATGTAAGTATGCCACCATATGTAGGCTTTGAGAGCTGAAGTTTTAAAGAGCTTCAGCGATGGAGAAATTGCCAGTTTTTTTACAGTCTAAGACATTCTAGTTACAAGGTCTAAGGGACCAAGTTTGTGACATCTGACCCAAACCCAATTTCTTTAAGTCTGAAATTCCATATTCCTTTGTAATTATAATTATTAATTGATATTGTACGTGGCTTCCTCTTTCTTCCTACATTTTTTGGGGAGGTTGAGAACATTGTTTTATCAGCAGTGTGACATTGAAGTATTAGGAAGTGGGAGTTTTGACCGTTCTATGGCCATTGGTCTTTGGGGTTCTGCCACCATGGCTCTGCCTTTTGACCAAGGCTTTGTCTTATAACGGATGTTTAGAAGGTGGTGGCAAATAAGCTACCATATAATTGCAAACCTTTAAAAACACTTTGAATAGTTTTAGGGACTTTCTAAGCACTTGGGAATGCATGGTTGTCAGTGTGTTGCCCACAACATGCTTGCAGTGTTCCCATAGAAAGGAAGGAAGGGGATTGCAGGAAAGGTTAGTGTTTCTGTAAAGAAGTGTATGAGTTTCTAAATGAGTCTGCTCTAAAGGGGATAGAAGAACAGTAGGGAAACAGACCTACGTGAGGCCAAAACTCACTTTATTGTATGTATGTATGTATGTATGTATGTATGTATGTGTGTATGTATGTGTATATATTTCTCTAGAGATGGAATCTAGGGAATTACATATTATTAGCAAGTACATTTACAACTGGACTATAGCCTGACTCTTAAAAATCACTTTAAAAAATCATTTGAGTTGGCCTTTCGTGAAGTTAGACAGGGTAGTGATATATCTGTCTGTTTCTCCTCCCTTTTCTCACCCTCTCACTGAAACTTCTGATTTAGTCACTAAAAAGTCAATCTGATTCTGAATGAAGATTGCCACTTAGTAAAGATTAATTATTTGCAGGTTACATGTAGTATCCTACTGATATGGTTCTTAGAATATTAAAAGAAAGAATTAACTAAAACACTTAGAATACATAGGTGTGCTTAGAGTACATAGTACATGCTAGCTTACTACATTGTATATTATAAACTGCCAGTCCTGGCTAGGGGACTCTTAATCCCAAATAGTCGAGTTTTCTAAATAATTGTTACTTCACACGTTTATTAGACTATATAACATAATCAGAAATGTTTATTAGATATACTTTATATAAACAAAGATCTAGCTGTTTCAGAAAACTAGAATATAGTCAAATTAAATGTGTATTAGTGTGGAAACAACTTGAATCCTCCCTCGGCCATGTTGAATGTGCTTTAAGATTTGGCAAGTTTCCATAGGGTCACTTAGAAAATCAGTGATTATATTGAACATGTGGTGTGGAGAAGGGAAGGGAGACACAATCTGGACACTACTCTGTATCTGTAACATCGGGTTAGGGTCTGTGTGAATCTTTATGAATTATTGGAATGGCATCCAAGGAGCGATAGGAGCGATAAAACCTTGCTTCTTTGTACAGAATCAGAACTAGGTATGTGTGTGCTTTTATTATGAATATTTATTGGCACACCTTACTTATGCCAGCCTTGTTGATGTCATCAGACTCTTAATTTGAAATACTTGGGATTGGGTATGTTTCAGGTTTAAGATAAAAAATAAATAGAATATTTTATTTTATGTGAAAATGATTTGTTTGTTATAAATAATCATGTGGGCCTGGTGCTTATGGAGGTCAAAAGAAGGAATCAGATCCTCTGGAACTGGAGATGAGAATTGTTGTGAACCACCATGTGGGTGCTGGGAACTGAACTTGGACCCCCTATGGGAACTGCAGATGTCCTTTACTGCTGAGCCATCTCTCTTGCCCTGAGACTTGGGTATTGGAATATACATACAGGTGATGTGATATCATGATAGGACCGATCTAAATGTGTTCAAGTTTCTCATATTCCTTGTACACTTAACTTTAAGGTAACTTCATACAATGTTTTCAGTAACTTTGTGCATAGTATGATATTTTCTACTTGTGGCAACGTGTGCAAAGGTTTTTATTTGGGAGCATCTTGAATTTGGGATTGTGGATGTTCAACTTACATATTTGCATATACATACATATGTATTAGTACCTTACAATTTTTTTTTCTTTTTTTCCGGAGCTGAGGACTGAACCCAGGGCCTTGCTTGCGCTTGCTAGGCAAGCGCTCTACCACTGAGCTAAATCCCCAACCTTTTGATAATGCATCTTGCATCTTTATAAAGAAGTAAACTTTCTAGTTATTGCTTGTCATTAAAAAGTAATTGAAGAGAAGCTAGCTTTGATAGTCTTATTAAAAATAAGACTTATTTGATAGTCTTATTAAAAATAAGCATTTTGACATTCTGTATTTTAATTTACCTATTAAAACTAGTAAGTGTATTTCTATAGTGTCCTGTTAGCTCTTAGCCTTCATAAAAATTCATAGTAAGAGCTGTATAATTTATAAAAGACATTTAATTAATAAATACTACTATATGTAAATTGGAGTAAAATAATCCTTAAGACAATAATGGAATTTTAAATATTCTGTGTGCTAAGCATTCAGAAAACACTTTGAATATCCATACATCATTAGTTTGTTGTACTTTTGTCTTTTAAATATATTTTTGCTTAAAATTGCCTTGTAATTCTTAAACACATGTACTTTACTGAATTTCATTAAGCTCATGATTTAAATTTTTAAATTTTTTTTTTTGTTTTGGACACAAAGTCTTACTATGTAGATATGTCTAGCTTGCAACTCACTATGTAGACAGGTTGACCTCGAACTTGAGCTCCAGTGTGCTTCTACCACCCAGTGCTGGGCTTAAAAGAATTTGTCACCACCCCCAACTTATGTATTTTTCATGTGTGTGCATGTCCACATGTGTGTGGGTGCACATATTTATGTAGGTGTTTGTATGTGAGTGTGCACATGAAGGCCAGAGGTAGAGATTGACGGTCTATTTTTTCTCTTTCTCTCCGTATTCACTGAGGTAAGTCTCTTGCACCCAGAGCTGGAAGGCAGGGATGGTCTGGCTGGCCTGGAGATCCCCTTGCCTGTTCCTCCCAAGGTTGCCATTACAACCTCCCAGCATTTATGTGGGTTCTAGGGATCAGTACTTTTTTGCTTACATGAAAAGCACCTTAATTATTGAGCCTTCTCCCTTCCCAGTAAGATGTTTATTTATTTATTTTTAGTAGAGTCTGACAGTTCGTTCATTTAGGTTTATTAAAAACATTGTTAAGGGTGGACTTGAGTTTTTTTTTTTTTTCCCTAAATGGCTCTTTTATAGGTTATCAACTTAAAATTTCAGTGAGGATTGCCTCACATTTGTCTTCATAATTCTATATTGCATATTTTGTGGTTACCTTACAAAGGATATTTATGCTTATGTTATAACTTTTATACATTTGCTTTAAACTAGTGTAGGCTTATTTTCTTGTAGGCTTATTGATTGCTTTCCATTCATGTACTTAACGTACAAGCAGGGAAGAGAAGAGCTGGTGTATTGTGAGTTGGAGGGCATGGAGTTCCGAGGTGTTTTGAGAGACACTTTTAGAATCTTCCCCCAGATGATTCTACTTGTTGCAACCTTTCATTTACAGTCTGACAGGATGAGCAGGCTCTGAAACAGATGCACTGCACCATCTTCTTCACCTTTCTGTATTTGCATGTGCTTGTCATGAGGGGGGCACTCAAGTTTCTTAAAGAGTTTAACAACAAAATCAAGCTTAGTCTTAAGTGCACATGCGTATAATATGGTGTAATAAAACCTACATAATTTTGTTTTCCTAACATTACATTTAAAGGTTTAAAAAGTAAACATGACATGAGGTAACCAAATACCATTTCAGCATTTAATTGATAATAAAATTGTAGATATTTATTTTTTATGTTAGTTTTTCAGTCTTGTTGGCATTTTACACTTAAAGTTGGTTTCAATTTAGATAAGCCACACTGAAGGCACTAAGTTGTGAGATGAATTGTAGATGATGTCTACCCTTTCAGACACTGAAGTAGTAAACTGTAAATTGTCTCTGAAGTATGTTATCCTCTTTGGGCCTAAAGTCACATTGTTCTACCAACTTATACCCTAAAGTACTTGCTGTAAGAATGGCCTTCCTCACAAAGGCATCCTTCACAACTGCTTACATATAGTGAGAATGTCAATCCATTTTCCTGTGGTTTTATGTTCAGAATAGTGTTGGTAGGAGTTTTTCATGGAACATTCATCTTGGGAAGAAAATACCATGATTAATGTATTTGGGGATTGAAAAAGGTATATACTATATATTCAATACCTCTCACAAGTTCATGGTGTGCATTACATTATTAGTGGGCTAAGAACTTGCTTTATGAAGCAATCTATTATAACTATTCTTTTTACGAAAAATTATGTTGTAAAAGCTATACTATATAAAATATGTTTAGGCAGATATGAGCTGTTGAGATGTATTTTAAATTTGAGGTTCAAACTGGGGAAGATTGATAGGCCCGGCTTCTTTCCCGGCTTTCTTACTTTCCCATTGTAGTTTGTTTTGTTTTATCTGTTGGTTTCTCATTGCTATACCCATTTTGGATTTGAAGAAGTTAAAAATTGCCCTTTTGGAGGAATGTAACTTTTCTTCAGTGGTATTGTAAAATCAGCTGTTATTTAAGTAGTGTGGGTGTAGTTTAAATAGCTTCCAGTGGGGGCATATCTTTATAATGTGCATGAAGTGGGTAAACTTAGGATTGGTAGCATGTTATCTTACAATGTAAATATTCCAGACCTTCTGTTGTGGAAGACATAAAAGTACCAAGGAAAAAACCTAAAAACAGGTTGTTCCTAGAGCTAGCCCTTCAGGGCAGTAACTGAGAGTATTACAATTAAGAATGTGGTACACACTTCAGAGAACAAAAGTATACAGTACTGGAAAACTGTGACAAGATTAGCTTTAAACAAATTATTCTGTGAATTGGGCATGATAGTAATGATTGTCTTTAAAAATATTTTGGACCATCGTTTTTGAAGACTTAGAATAAAATTTCTTAAATATAGCTACATTGAGTTAGGTTAAAATTAATTTCAGAATGGTCTTGTCATTGTGGATTCAATTTGATTTAAATTAGAGATAATTGTTTATGGCTCTAAGTTCAACTTAATGCTAAGGTAGTCGGTAAAATGATTTTAACTGGTTTAGAAATTGGTTAGGTCCTTAGGAAAAAAAATGTCTTTTTTAATGCCTTTTACTTAATCGTTTTTGAAGAGATTATGACTGAGAGTGGATGGGGTAGTGCACACAGAGAACACTTGAACCTTGGTTTAAGGGTGCAAGCACACCGCAGAAGCATTTCTCACTAACTCGGAAGTCTGCTTCACGTTAGTTAATAGCCGACATAGCCTCTCTGAATGCTTGCAATTCTTGTAAAACTTGAGAGAGATAAACAAATAACTAGCATAAGACTCTAAAAACATGCCAGTAAGATACTCATGTGAATATCGATTTTTATACTAGCGTCTTCATTCACAAGCAGCGTTTAAATAGAATGAAATTTAGCATAAAATGTCGTAAAGAGTTGCAGTTTTCTTTCGTTTATTGTTTACTAATGTAATGTCAAAAGACTTTGTTTTTAAGTTGCTGTAGACCCTATACCTGGCTGGTTTTTAAATGAAAAAAGAGGGTATATAAAGTCTAGGATTGGCAGTAGTGATGAACATGTATGTCTTAGAAAAATATGGCTGCCTGGTTAAAGTATGGCATTTTATTTCTGTATCTAAGAAGATCGTTCAAAAGTAAAAATAGATTATTTTCATGGTTTTAGTGAGAAAACCTTTTCAATTTAAGACTGGAAGTAATTAATGATTATAGTGCCTATTTTGAAGCCATGCATTGTTATTAAACTTATTTGTTTATAGATACACAGATTTGGATGTACGTGAAAATGTTTGTATATGTGTGTATCTGCATGTATATACATTCATACATATATACAAAAATTTTCATAACATTCCAAAAACCTCTTGCCTCCAAAGCTTTAATTTTGATGATGTATTTTGAGATTGAAGTTTTCTCTGAGGATACTTGTGTTGCTTTGCTGCCCTCTACAGTCGTCTGGAGTAGCGGCTCTGTTTGTATTAATAGCTTCTTTTCCTATCAGATGGTTAGAGTACTTGTTGATTTGTGAAGTTTAAGTCTAAAGAGTGGGTTGAATAATATTTATAGTTAAGTTAAATGTGCTGAGGTTTAGGTAATTATAACAGTTGATCTTGTTATATAGAAATTAAAGGATTTAGAAACTGGATCCAGAGAGAGGTGCTGGTCATTGACTATTACTCAACATGATACCAGACTATATGTCATGGTACTTTCAGGAATGATGATCAAGAAAGCCTAAAAGAGACGCAAATAGAGTTCAGCTGAGTGAAATTGTTATTTCAGATAGGAAGGAGACTTCCCCACCTTTTATTAAACGAAGAACGCCCCTTTGGAATACTGGATCTTAAGATATGTACAGTTTATTTCTTTTTACAGCACCAGGGATCAAATGTCAGGCCTTGAACATGCTAGGCAAACACTTTCCCATTGAGCTATATGGCTTGCACCTAAGAAATATTAAGCTCAGTGTCAGGAGATCCTCATCGAAGGTGTGTGTGTGTGTGTGTGTGTGTGTGTGTGTGTGTGTGTGTAAGAAGAGAGAGACATATAGACAGAAACAGAGACTTAATTACTTTCTTCCTCTAAATGATACTGCATTCACACAGTTGTTGTTGAAATTAAGTTGTACTCTAGATGTACAACAAAACAAGTGTAAAGTGTTGTGGAGTAGGACCTGGTGCTGCCAGTCTGCAGTCTCAGCTACTCACAGGGTTGAGACAGGAGGATTTCAGTCAAATATTCAAGAACGTGAGCCTACCAGCATAGTGAGACCTTGTCTTAAAGAGATTTGAGCATATAGCTCAGTGGTAGTGCACAAGTCTAGCTTGCATTAGACTTTGTCTTCTGTCTCCAGTACTATAAAAATAAATGAAAGTTGTTTGTAGGATTATATGAAGAATATCTTTTACTGTTGATAAAGGCTTGAGGAATCTAACATTCATAGCTGAGTCGTGAACGAATCGCTTATATTTACATTTACCATTATGTGGGAATCTAGTGAAGCAGGAGATAGTACATTGAAAAGACCATTGGGGTAAGGATTCTAGAAGGAATTTCTATTTCTGTGTCATTCAAGTAGGAACTTTTGGAGGCAAATGATTATTTTTCTTAGCTAAGATTGGACTGGTTAACAGGTGCTATGGTAGTTTGAATGAGAACTCTGTGGGGTTTACTTGAACACGTGGTCTCAGTAGATGTGAGTTGGGGAAGTCATGGCGATGCTGGGAGTTGGGGCCTTACTGGAGGAGGTGCATCAGTTACTGCTCCCTCTCTCTACCCTTTGTGTGTGGATGGGAATCACATACTCAGTTCCTACTCTGGCTTCCATGCCGTTTCTTCTCTGCCTTTATGAACTTTCCTCTGGAGCCACACGCCCAAATAAACTAATGTCTTTCTTAAGTTGCTTTTTAACAGCAAAAGAAAAGTGATTAGTAAGAGAAAATGGAAGGGTGCTGTGAAGAATGTGGGCCCATTAGTTTTGAAGGAATATGGAGTGCTTTGGAAGTTTGGACTAGCAAAGCTGTTAAATGCTGTAACAGAGCTCACCAAGGCATCGTCATAGGAATCCCCGAGACAGAAGTTCTCGGAGTAATGTGTACACGGGAGACCTGGCTCGGGGAGTTCAAAGGTAGAATAAAGAGGTAGCAGTTGGACTACAGCCATTTGTATGATATTTTGTCATATCTGATTGCATTATGCCCTTGTCCCAAGAACTTACCTGAAGCTAAATTAAATAAGTCCTTTAGTAGAAAAGATTTGATGATAGTTGATTGATATTGAGTCTGTTGGCATGATTCTTTTTTTTTTCTTTTTTCTTTTTTCTTTTTTTTTTTTTCCAGAGCTGGGGACCGAACCCAGGGCCTTGCGTTTGCTAGGCAAGTGCTCTACCACTGAGCTAAATCCCCAACCCCGGCATGATTAATTCTTTGGGGGAAATTTACATTTGGAAAAGCAAGCAGGGCTAAAACAAAGGAGAAGAAAAAGTGACTAGGAAAAACTTGTGTAAATGTGGTTCAGATGGGGCAGGGTCCATCTCAAGCTGGCAGCAGGACTGTTGGCAATGTCATCCGCATTCTGCTGTTTGGAAATCAGAAAGATGAAAGACTCAGAGGGTAATGGATTCTTCCTCTGCAGTGTCAGAGAGGCATTGAGTCCAAACAATGTATGTCATGGTTGATGTTCTCAAGAGAAGGCCCTGTGAATCTATGAAGGTAAAGCCTGGGTTGTGGTGGAAACCCCAGGTTGTTGGAGATGCCAGAGCAGTGAGGGATCTGTCAAGGAGAGCTTTATACAGAGAGCAGCGCAGCCCAAGAGAAAGATGTGTGTTGCAGACAACAAAGCTGGGGGAATACTGAAGTCCCAAAAGTGGGTTTGGAGAGAGTTAATGATTGCCCTGATAGGACTCCACTCTTGTTTTGGTCCAGTAGTCTTCTCACCATGCTTCTATTTTCTCTTTTGGAATAATAATGTGTATTCTTTGCAATTGTGTGTTGAGTATGTAATTTATTTCTGATTTAATGGGGTCATGAGTAAGAGATTGCCTTAAGTCTCAAAAGAGACTTTGGATATTGGACTATTGAGTAGTGAGACTTCAAGATTATGGAGACTTTTGAAGTTTGACAAAATGCCTTTGGCATTCTATGGCCATGAGCCTGTGGGCAGGGCAGGGGCTTAATGTGGTGGTTTTGATGAGAAATGTGCCCTACCCTGACTCATGTATTTAAACAATGTCCCAAGCTAGTGTTGCTGTTAAGGGTGACTATGGGACCTTTAGGAGACGGATCCTTGCTGAAGGAAGTAAATGATCAGGTGAGCTTTGAGGGTTTGTTTACTCCTCTCCCTTCCTGTTTGTTCCCTGATTCTTGAGTATGGATGGAAATGGGATCACATCATTTCTCCCTGCTGCTGCCTTGTTGTGCATTCCTGCCGTTGTAGACTCTGAAACTGTAAGCCTGTTCTTCCTTAACTTGTTTTGGTTAGACCATTTTATCACAGTGATGGGAAAGTAACTGACTGAGAGGTTTTTGAAGGAAGGTAGCTATAGAGTCAACACTGTGGCTGAGTGTACATTAGTGGGTTCTGTTACTGCTGCATCAATGCTATGAGAGGCAAAAGTGGTCATTGGGAAGATAGGACTCCAAAATAAATGACAATATGTTAGGAAGACTTGAAAGGAGGAATGAATCTGAGAAGTAGAAGTACTTGGGTATCATTGTGACTCAGGAAGGAGTTAGATAAGAACTTGGATTTCTCCTTTAAGTGAGCAGCAAAGAGTAGTGATGGTATTGATTAATCAGTTCATTAATTATGGTGCCTATTCTTTAGATGCACTTGGAATGAAGTAGGATGCGATGTTGGGAATTGTTAGGATTAAGATACACTTGTATTTGGAGCTATTTGTGAGATTATATGACACAATAGAAGAAAGAGGGATCAGGACGAAAAGCAGAAAGGGCACTAAGAAAGGGAAGATGGAAAGATCAAAGTGTTTCGATTAGATAAGCTGTCAGAGGGAGGAGGAGAGGCAAGGGTAATTTGGAGGGCTGACAAGATAGCAGTGCCTATGGATTGGTGAAGGGAGTAGAGATAAACCACTCTGTAGACAGTTTCATAAAACAGTGTCTGCTTTATTGCATGGGAGCAACCTCTTAAATAGTGGAAGCTTTTGTACTGTGAATGGTTAACACATTACCTTGGATTGGATCACAAACACTAATATCACTAGGAAGAAGCACATTAAAGGAGATTGGGAGAATGCAGACTTATCCCCAGGCCAGCTACTGGTTTCTTATACTACATCAGAATTCAGTGCTCTGACTTCCATTATGACGTGCCATTTCTCTTATTTAGAAGTTCAGTGTGCCAGGCCATGCCTGTATTTTCTACTATAGCAGGAGATAGGTCAGCTGGTACAATGCTTTCTTACCACACATGGGCCCCAGGTCTGAGCACACAAGTCACATATTGTGACTCACACCTGGAATCCTTGAGGAGGGAAGAATCCTTGGGTCAGGAGAATCAGAAGCTCAGGGTCATTCTTTGAAACTGGTCTGGAATACATGAGACCCTGACTTGGTGCATAGAGGAAGAAAGGGGAAAAAAAGCTTTTAATAAGTAGACAAGTTGATCACTAGTCAGGAAGAAAAACACTGAAGCATTAAAGACTCAATTTTGTGTATGTATGTATGGATGTGTATGCCCATGGAGTGCTATAAGAGGCCATCAGATCCCCTTTAAATCCTGGAACAGGATTCAAAGATGGTTATAAACTGCTCAAAATATGAGTGCTAGGAACCAAATTCACAACCTTTACCTTTCTAAGAGCAGTGAGGGAGTGCTCTTAACCAAAGAACCATCTTTCCAAGTCCCAGGACTCAATAATTTTGGTGAAGAAATGGGGGAAAAGTCAAAACCCAATGAATTATCCAATGAGGTTGATGGATTATTTATTACTATATTAAAGGAAGTAGGATATAGTTCCCAGTTACCTTTCGAGTTTCATGTAATGGAATGTCTTGACAGTTTAGGATGAGAGAATAAGATAGGGAAAGTAATATGTAAAAGTTTGGGAAGAGAGAAATCATGTAAGGAGAGTAATATGATTTATAATAATAAATATGTTCTGGGTTAGAATAGTAATGGTAAAAATGAAAGGGAAAGGTTTAAAATAAGAGATTAGAAGAAAATAAGTCTTTATGATCCCAGATATTAAAAATGCAGGGAAATGAGTGGATTTGGGGTTTTGTATTGAATACATTAAGAAGAGAGTAGTGTAGCACTTGTTGAATGGAAGACTGCGGTAAGAATCAGAAATTATATAGAGGAATGTATTAGCTTTCTATGTGTGCTAGCTTTCTATGTGTGCCATATAAGCACCATATAAGTTACTTAAACCACTGATATGTGTCCTAGAAATCTTAAATTTGTTTTTAGAATATACTCTTTCTTTGCAAACAAGTTCCTGTGACTGTTGGCAGCTTTTCTTGTTGGTAGCTATGTCAGTAGCGTAACTGCCTCTGTCATGTTATTCTTTCTGTACGTATGTCATAGGGATTTTGGACAACAATCCTATTCTATTAAAGCATACCCTACTTTAGTATGACTACATCTTAAGTTACATGTTAGTTACATGTGCACATAATCCTATTTTCAAATAAGTCACATTTATAGGTATCAAGGCTTAGGTCTTCAACATATATTCTTCTGTAACACAATTGAATTCATGTCAGAAGTGTGAGGCTTTGTTTTGATGGTATGAACTACTATTTGGGGTTCGGTTCAAGTGAAAGGGCCAGGTAAATACAGCATTTGGGAGATGCTAATGTGAGCTGGCCTAGACAAAGTTCAGACAAATGAATGCAGTGTTAAACTCACATATGTAAGTGTGCTATTGAATCACTATGGAATTGATGTATGCAGGAAACCACAACTCAGGACAAGAAATAAATCATTAGCAACATGCCAGAGGTCCTTCTAACTTTCCTTTGCAATTTTAAGCCTTCAGAAATAACCGCAATTCTGTCTGTTCACACTAAATTTTTCATCTTTTCTGATACTAGTGGGTTGGACCACATTATTATACATAGCAGCTTTTTAGAGCCACTGTATAGTATTTTTCATTCTGACTCTTGCAAAATTTATTAGAGTTCTGATGTTACTTTGAATTGTCTTTATTTTTTAAGCTTTTATGAATAGTGTTGGTCTGAGCATCCATAGCAGCTGTCCTGGCAGTGGAATTTCTGGGCACACATGTCTTGCTTTGACATAGCTTAGAACACTTTATATACTCTTAACAGTAGAGTGCAAGAGTTTCCTCTATAATAGCAGATTTTTCTTGTAGTCATTCTAACTATTGAGCAGTACTAAAGCATTAGCTAAATTTGTGTTTCCCTGATGGTTTTAGGATTGTGGACCATATGAACACTTGTTTTGTGAAGTGTGTGTTCATTGTCTTGCTGTTTTAATATATTGGGATGCCTTTATTTAGATTTTGTAGGAGTCTTGTACACGTGCTAGATTTGAACTCTCGTATGTATCTTAGCTTTATATATTACAGATCTATTCTGCGCTTTTCGGTTAGTGAAGTATTTGAGTGGAAGTACTTTGCTCAGGTCATCAAAGCGAATGTTCTTCTCTGACACACTATCATCCATGCAGAATTTACTTCTACGATGATATGTACTAGGTTCTGTGTTCGTTTTCTGTTGACTCTTCGCTGTCACTGTTGCCCTGTTGTATGATCATCAGTCTAGTAGCCCTGGATATGTTTTTTTTTTTTTACTATTTGATTAGACAAGCAAGCAGTTGTGATATTTTTATTATCAACACACACACACATATATACACACACGTATATGGATTTAAATTTAGTAGAGTTTTATCTTTATGAATATTTTACCCATAAGCATACTTTAAAAAATTCTTTTGTGAATTTATATAGAGGAAAATTCAAGTTAAACAAGTTTAAGATTTTCCTGTTACTTCTTTTTCTTTACATCGTGTCTTTTTGTTACTTTTTGTCTGAACAAATCATGTTTTTTGTTTTTGGTTTTTTTTTTTATCTCAGTGCTTTAAAGAGTTTTTTGATACTTTAATTTTTTGAATACTTTCTAACTTTGGTACATTTCCCCATTCCCTTTTTTCTCTCTCACCATGTACCTTTCTCTTCAAATTCATGGTTTCTTTTTAATATTCTTTACATATATGTATATACATTTCTAAATGTGTATTATATACCTTAAATAAATGCAACCTGTTTGGCCGGTATGATGTTACTTGTGTGTGTATGTTTTCAGGCCCAGGGAAGAGCACACTAATTAATGCTTGCTTTCTTTTTTTTAACTAACTAACTAATTAACTAGTGTTGCTTCCCAGTATCAGCCTCCTTTTCTCCTAGTTACCTCTCACATATATTCTCCCCACTCCCTCCTTCCCTTCTCCTCTAAGAAGGACCTCCCCTCATTTACTTTTTCTTATCAAGTCACTGAGGGCTGGCTAGGTGCATCCTCTCCCTCTGAGGCCAGACAAGAGCCCAGTTAGGGGAACTGGATCCACAGGTAGGCAACAGATTAAGGGACAGCCAGTTGTTGGGGAACCTGCAGAAAGACCAAGTTGCTTAATGCTACATATGTGCAGAGGGCCTAGTCCAGCCCATTTTTGCTCTTTGGTGGTTCAGTCTCTGGGGTCCAAGTTAGTCGACTGTGATGGTCTTCCTGTGGAGTTCTTGTCCCCTTTGGTTCCCCTCAATTCTTCCCCCAACTCTTCCACAAGATTTCCCGAGCTCCATTTAATGTTTGGCTGTAGATCTCTGGATTTGTTTTCACTGGCTGCTGGGTAGAGCCTCTCAGAGGACAGTTATGCTAGGTTCTTGTCTGCAAGCATAACAGTATTATTAATAGTGTCAGGAACTGGTTCTTTCCCATGGGGTAGGTCTCAACTTGTGGCAGTCATTGGTCAGCCATTCTCTCCATCTCTGCTCTGTCTCTGTCCCTGCACATCTTGTAGGGAAGACATATTTTGGGTAAGAGGTTTTATGGGTAGGTTGCATGTCCTAATCCCTCCACTGGGAATCCTGCCTTGCTACAGAAAGTGGCTACTTCAGGATCTTTCAGCTAGAGTCACCCCCATAGACACCCTGGAGCTCCCCTCCCCTCTGCCCATGACCAAATGCTTGCTTTCTTAAAAGCTATGTTAGGTTTTTCAGGAAATCTTTAGGACTCAGCATATTTTCATTCTTAAGGCTGCAAGTTATTACGGCAAGACAGTATGAGCATTATTATTAGCAGGGGTGGGGGGGGGGTCGGGTCATAAGGCAATCTGGGGAAAATCAGGCACAAGCTTCCAGAGTGCCTTCCTATAGTCCCACAGGATACACTTGATTGTCACAGGAAAAGCTGTGATGGCACATATGAAATGTCACTAACCATTGAAGCTTGTTTGAGACTCAGTGCTTCCTTGCTTAATAGATGCCCACATTCCAGGCTTAGAAGGAAAGCAGGGTGGTGCACTGTAGAATCCACCTACTTTTATCTGAACCTCAAATTCACTAATTCTTGGTGCTTAGTACTCATTCTTGTGTTTGAGTGTTTTATATTTTGTTGAGGCTTTGTTAGGTGGTGACATTGATATCTTTTAAGTGGTAAGATAGACTTCTGTACCCAGTGTTAGGGATAATTTGTATGTTCGTGAATGCAATGTAGTTTGTTTTCATATTTGTTACCTACACTTTAAACATTTTATATTTATGGATGTGGGAAGAGGTGTGCATGTGTGGTATGTGCATGTGTGTACCCTTCTATAGCAGGCCTCTGTGGAAGTCAGAGACTGTGAAATTGGTTCTCCTCTCCACCATGTCATCTCTGAAGTTTGGCTCAGACCGTTAGGCTTGGTGGCAAGTAGCTTTACCCACCAGGGCTCATGTTGCCGATCCCATGCACAGTTTTATATCTGATTAGTATCTGGAAAGTATACCACTGAACTGTGAGCTCTGTGTACTTCTGTGGGGATTCTGTCCATAACACTTGGTAGGGTTCTCGATTATTCATTCATGTTAATGTGTATATACAATTGTGCATTTAATCAACACAAAAACTTGATATAAATAAAACTTAATACTAGATTATTGTCTTGAAAGCACTAGTTCTTTCTCTGGTGCTTATGAGATGGTTGTTGCTTATTTATATATCCCTGCTTCCTTTTATCTACCGCACACTTAAAATCAGAAGTACAAGACCAAAAGGAAGAAGTCAGAAGTGGGTTCCACACAAAAGTGTGGTTAAAAATTATTCATTTGATTGAAAATTGCTTGGTTGTCACTGAAATATTGTGGAATACAAATTTTGTTATGGATAAAACTTAGTTTTTAACTAATTTTATTATTTAAAAACAACAATACTGTGACAAAATATGTTGACAAGCAGCTTAAGGAAGCAAAGGCTTGCTTTGGCTCTTAAGTCCTGGGTACAGACCGCCATAGGGAAGTCATGGCAGCAGGGCCTCAGGGAAGCTTGTCACATGCAGTCAGGAAGCAGAGATGGTGCTGTTCTCAGCTACTTTCTTACACTTGGAACCATAGCCCACCCAGTGGATGGTACCACAGACATTAGTTCCCACTTGACCTCACCAAATCTAGATGACTCCTCATAGATATGCCTATAAACCTGTCTCCATGGTGAGTAAGTCTGCAGCCTGTCAAAATGACAGTACTAACCCTCTCAGGCACCGAAGGAAGTGTCTTGTAATTACCATGAACCCCTAGGCCGTTTGCCTCTGGTAGATGTAGTGCCGACTTGTGAACCATACATAGCCTTTCTCTGCCTCGGTATCTGGAAGTCTTGGGAGTCTGGAAAGACTGGGTAAATAATCCAGTTTCTCTTTCTGCTAAACTTCCAAAGCTTTCTCATGTAGAGTGTGCACAACACAACTGGGACAGGACGAATGTCCTTTCAAATCTAGGAAGTGGCTTTTTGTGCTTTTGTTATAAACTGGCCACATGGAAAGAACCCCTTGTTTTACTGTAAAATAAGTTAGATCAGATACCATGCAAAATTCCTTACTGATATTTGCAGTTTGCTTTTTTTTTTTTTTTGGAAACTGAAATTTATTTAGGCATATCATGAACTGTTCTAAGTTTTGGGACAAATTAAGAACCTATGTAGTAGGAAAATACAGAAATGATGTCAGAGGTAAATGAGGAATGTCTGTAGTTCAAAAGCATAAGGTGAAATAATTTCAATAGTTTAAAGACTTTTGGTAATTGCTTTTCAATTTTCCAGTTAGCATTTATGAAGTGGAAGCCTTAAGTGTTAGCTCATGACTAAACATTTATACTCTGAAGGATTTATAATTAAGGAATGAAAGAGTTAATGTCTAGGTTTTATACATTTATTTTCCTAATTAAATTTACCATAGTAAGGAATCTATTTCATTATTTCATAAATAAATATTATTACCACTTACTCTTTTTAAAAAAGATTTATTTACTTTATGTATATGAGTACACCATAGCTGTCTTCAGACACCAGAAAAGGGCATCAGATCCCATTATAGATGTTTATGAGCCACTGTGTGGTTGCTGGGAATTGAACTCAGTACCTCTAGCAGAGCAGTCAGTGCTCTTAACTGCATAGCCATCTCTAAAGCACCTGCAGTTTACTCTGATACAGCTCTCTTCCTCAGCCATCCTTCCCTTTCTGATTGGTTCTTTTCCTTTCTCTATCAGTCCCCTTGTCTTTCTTGTCACAAGTATCACATGACTGTCTCATTTCCTCTTTGTTTAAATCTTTTTGTCTGCAGTCTTCTTTCTACTTTCCCGGTGTGTGTGTGTGTGTGTGTGTGTGTGTGTGTGTGTGTGTGTGTGTGTGTGTGTGTGTGCGTGTGCGTGCGCGCATGCTTGGTGTAAGGTTATCACTGTGCGAGTTTGTGAGTCTCTGCTCTACCTCATTGCTCTAACTCACATGCTGTCCTGCTGCTAGTGTGTTCGTATGAGACCCTCTGATGTCAGATAGTGTGATGCCTCCAGGGTTGCTCTTGTTGTCTTATTTTTCATGGGATTTTTAGCATTGTTTCTGCAGTTGTGTACAAATACCACTTACATTTGATGGACAAAGCTTTGAAGATAGTCTTCAGTACCAGCCGTTTCATAATATTAAGTCTGCCAATCCATGAGCTTGGGAGGCCTCACAATTTAAGCACTTAAGTTTCTTTCTCACTTTGAGATTTTCATTGTAAAGGTCCTTCATTCTTTGGGTAGGACTGTTGTGGGTGTTTTATGGTTTAGGAACGTCTTTCCTGGATGATTTGCCTGTTACTGGCTTGACGTTTGGACTTTTCCACTACACTGCTGCGGGGTGGCTCTTCTGTGCCCATGTCTATTTGTGGTTCTTCTGTGTCTGTTTTATATCAACACTTCTACCCATATATTCTTGGGTCATATTCTTGGGTGTGATTTCTTGTTAGATTTGATCTTGCTTTAGTTATTGTTTGTTTGTAAATGCCTGACTACTATTGTCTGGACTTTATTACACTTTTTCTTATAATTAATCTTGGGTTGACAGGTTCACTGTGTTTATTGTTTTTTTTTTTTTTTTCTCATCATCTCATTGTCCTTGCTGGCATTTTTTCTCTATAGTGTTAAATTTCTCCTAAACATTGTTGATCTTTTCATCTAGTTTGCTAATTTTCTTGACTAGGTGGTACCTTTATTTTTTTCATCTACTTCAGGCCTCTCTGTGGTCATTTTTTTTTAATGATTGTTAATTAAAATTTTTTTTTAGCAGTTTCATTCTTATTTTCTCCCTCCCTCCCTCCTTGCCCCCCTCTTACTCTCAGGCACACGGTGCAGTCTAGTTACTCTTTTATCCCTTTCCATCCTGTCAAACCCAGGGTAGTCTCTTTCCAAGCTTCATGTCTTTTTGTTTTGTTAACCACTGAGTTTAACTAGGGCCACGTGTGTGATCATGGGCTGCTCATGCTTGGCTCTTCCCTGGCCAAGTGTGGGGAGGCCCAGACGAGATAGTCCATGTTGCTGTTGAGTTCATGACGACAGTGGCTGTGCCATGCCGTCGAGATGATGTTTTTCAGCCCTTTTCACTCCCTTTGACTCTTGCATTTTTTGCAGCTCTCTTCAGCAGTGCTGCTTAAACATTCAAGAGAAGAATACATGTTTCCTGGTTAGGGCCGAGTACTCACTCAGCTGCCGCTTCCTCTCAGCCCTTCAGGGGCCCATGAGCTGAGCATCACTGTTGTTCACTGGAGAGAGGCTGTCTGATTAACTGCCCATAGCAATTGATATGTGTCTAAACATAAGACAGTTTAATGCTATGCCAGCATAGCTAATACAATAGCAGAAAGCGCCCCCACCCACCACGGAATGTGATATTCCAGACATGAGTCTTTGAGCAGCTTATCGTGCTGTCTGTTGATTTCCATGAGGAGCAGATGTTGACTGGACTCAGTTATAGGATCTTCCCAGCCATGCCTCTGATGCATAAGTAGGCTCATCTAATCTGGATAGGCAGGATTACATTCTTAGGATTCATAAGCACATATGACCATTGGTGCCTCTTCTCTACCATCAGCCTGTATAACATCTTGCAACATTATGAAAGCCGGCCAGGAAGGAAGAAGTACTGAATGCTGATCTTTAGTTTCTCTGTATCTTACATCCAAGGTATGTTGTATCATCAGCAGTAGGACTTACCATCTAGTTCTGGTGGGCAACCAGAACTAGGGAAATGCCAGCCAACCTGTATTGTTTGGGGTACATGCAGGGCTGTCTTATGGAGGTATGCCGCATTCATCAGTATTAACCCACAGCTCCTAGGAACAGGGTTTTCAAGCTACGCAGTTTCATCTTTTAAAGTCTTTTTTTTTAAATTGTATTTTTTTAAACTGGGTTATAATGAACATGCAGGATCTGTTTTCTAAGGAAGAAATAAAGCACAGAGGTAAATGGGTGGAAGGTAGAGAGGAGCTGGGGTAGGGGAACCAGATCAGAATATACTTTTATGAAGAAAATTTTTCAGTAACTGTTGGGCCATTTATAGGAACACCTTGAAAATGTTCATATAAGAATCCAGTAAAACTTTCATGTACAAAACTCACATGCAGAAAACTACTAAAGCCCGGATAAAAGCGAAGAGCTAAACAAATGAAATGGTTTTACATTCGTGGATTGAAGGCACGATGTCTTTAGGATGTTCTTTCTTCACAGATTAGCATATATATGCAGTGCAGCTCCAATGAAGGCTTCGTCTTGTTAGATACTGACAAGTGATTTCCATGTTTGTATAGTTTTGTTTTGTAGATTGCCATTTTCGAGTTGAAGAACCTGCTTATTAATAATTAATAAAACTTCTTTCATTGTGAAGTAATATTTTACTGTGTAATGTATTGCAAGTTGTTTACATGTTGATGAGCAAGGGGGCTGTTTCCAGTTTGAGTCTGTTTGCATCAAGTTACTGTGTCCATTTAGTCAGGGGCTCGTCCAAGAGTGTCTTAAAGAGCACAACTTATTGAAGCTTACTGGATAATCTTGTGACATAGCCAAGAAATTATTATTACCTAGCCAAGATCACTTTTGCAGTTCTATTTGAATTTTACAAACATCTTGTCCATTCCTTCTAAAATCCCAATAAGATTTTTGATTGCATTAAGTGTACAAATCAATTTAGAGAGATATAATGCCTTATTTATTGTCCAGTCTGTCTCACGGATAGAGCCCATCTCTATTTAGATCTTTACATTCCTCTTAGCATTTGCTTTTAGTTTCAGTTGTGCAGAGCTTTCACATTTTTGCTCAGATTTTTCCCCATTTCTTTTGGTCCTAGCACTAGAATTTAAATACCAGGAGTATTTAAAATGTTTATTTTCGGACTTTTCATTGTTAGTGTGTAGGAATTCAGTCAGTTATGCATATTGTTCCCTATGAAATTGGCATCTCAAACATAAGACATCTAAAAGTGCATTTTGGAACTCAGTCTTCTTTCTCTGTGAAGAATTATACTTCCTAGTTCTCTTTGATAGATGGATGTCCTGTCATTCGGCATGTGCTGACCAGAAGCCATGGAGTAACTTTGCCTTATCTGCTTCTTTTACACTCTTGCTCATCTCTGCTGGAAATCCCTACCCCATGGTTTCCCTTCTCTCCCAAGACAAAAGCCAGCTGATTTGGTCCCTGCTCCCTTGTGTCTTCTCTCTCCTTCTGTCACCCCCGCACTCATTGTACCCCAGTGAGCCGGAATTGTTCTTTGAAAGTCCTTGCTACAGTCTCCTGGTAAGAAGACCTCCATTTATCACTCTTGTATCTGTCACACCTGCCTACAGTGAACCTTCTTACCATGTTTCCTTTTCCTCCGTGTCTATGCTGAATGTTATTTCCTTAATTATGTCTGAATTGGAGTAGACTCGCTAAAGTCTGGCATCTCTGCTCGAGCAGAGTTCCGACCGTCTAGAGTGTGTTGGGCATAAAGTACATGTTTCACACCTAACTGATGAATGAAAGAATGCTGGCTTCTCTCAACTTTTATGTGACAGTTTCTCCTAAGAGTATAGATTATAACCCCAGAGTTTGCCTTTTCTAGTGATGGCATGAGAAAGATTCATATTTGAAGAACATTTGAGTTTATAGCGTATAAATTGTGATTTATTTTATGTTACTATTCTAATATTTCTGTTTAAGTAGTCGAGGATCTTAAAAAGCCCCTTTTCCTTAGGTCTTTGAATATGATATGACATATTTATCATTTTAAAAGAATTCGGAGTATTTATTCAAAGTGTGTTTCTTAAAGTCTGGAGTTGATAAGGCATATCAATTTCAGAAAAGCTCTTAAAGTTATTGTAAATTACTGGAATTTGTAGTAGACTTTATTCTTTCATGATATTTAGAGTTATTTAATTTGGACAGAGACTAAAATAAGAACATTTTATTTATAGACTATTTTTAAATACTTACTTTATAAATATTGACATTTAAAAGAAATTGATACCTGAAATGTGTAAATTAGTTGTAGGTGAGAAGTTAAAAAAATAAGTTATGGTACAAGATAGTATTTAAGTAGATAGAATCGTTTATGAAAAATTCTTTTACTTGTCGAAGCAAAGGGTGAAGAAGAGAACCGCCGTCTTAGTACTTCCACCCGGCACTGTAGTGTACTCTTCAGTACATGCGTTTGAAAAACTAATCCATACTAGTCACGGTATGTGGTATTCCATTTTCTCTTCAGCTGTAGGTTCCCAGATGCCTCGTCTTCTGGGGACACGAGTACCGCCTCTGATTGGAAGGTGCGTTTGTAGTACTTTCACCGATGAAGAGGTGCTCTCGTGTCTGAGATAATGACACATTCAAGTTAGCTAGGTAGATAATGGCACACAGCTTAACGGGTAAGCACGTGGAGATGCAGAGCCGAAGTAGGTGCCTCAGCGTGGGCTTTCTGCCAGAAGCTAGCACTCTACGTAGGAACCATTGCCGACGGCTCATGGCTCCTCAGACTCCTCAGATTCTGAACTTAATGTATTGGTCCACTTTAAGCAGTTGAGGTATTTCATAATAAGCATTTGCGCATCTCAAGGACCCCTTTGTTTTTTAGTTAAACCTGGCTTCACGTGAGAAAGAAGGGACAGAAAATGGGCTTACTGTGCAGCAGGAGCAGCCCCCAGAAAACAGGGTCTTCTGATAAGGAGTTTGGCTTAAGAATTGTAACAGGGTAACAGAAAATCTGTTCCCCTACAGTTTCCAGGTTCCAAATGGGAAAAGCTTATTCAGAAGTGGTTTATAACCTGTGGGTTTATAGAAATGGAAACATGTTTAAGTCTTGTCTGGAAGGAAGCAAAAACCCTGTTCACAAAAGAAAAGAATTGTAATTTTAAACCGGTGGAGTGTGAGGACAACTGAAGCCTCGTTGCTTGATGGGCGGTGGGTGCAAAGCCTTGCATTAAGGTTTAGAAACACCACAGTTGGTCTGTTATGTGTGCACCCCTGTTCATTTCCTCACGATAGTCAAACTATGTTATCTCCTGTGCTTGTAGTCTGTAATGTGTTTGACTTCTTCTTGGCCAGTGACCCACTGACAAAACTGATACAAGTAGAAGTTTAAAATTGCATTTGCTTGAGGATTACTTTTTCTTACCAAGTCTATTACAGTATGTCAGACTTCTTGGTATCTTTTTTTTTAATCTTTATTGTCAAGCTGAGAACTATTTAAATACTCTTTTAAAAACATTTTGAACGAATGGATTAGTTGTTTTCTCTTAGCCTTCCACATTCCTCCCTCCAGGCTTACTACTGTACAAATACTCTTTCAGCAATGGTGACCCAGCAGGCTTTAGTTCTTGTGGGTCATTAGGATGTCCAGTTAGAAGTAGTTGGATCTGTCTGTGTTGGTCAGCTTCAGCTGCTGTAACATGTAAGATAGACCGAGTGGAGTGTTTCTTACCGCTGAAAGCCTGGGATGTCCCAAGACGCACGTGCCAGAACGCTGCCGTGTGTGAGTCAGTCAGGTTACCTTCCAGTACCGTGCATGCCAGCCCATGGAGGTGAGCGCACTCGCTGAGATGTGTAGCTGTGCTCCTCAGCAGTAGAGCCTTACCATCAGGCCGGTAATTGATTTATTGGATAGTAAGTCTAACTTCTCCCACAGTCAGTTTATACAAGTTGTATCAATCATAGCACATAGCTATGATTTATGTATTTCGTTATGTGAGCAGTTAAACTATTTGTTCTCTAACTCTGTTGCTTCGTCTTGATTTTTCTTTCAAGTGATCGGGTATTCACACAGTAACTCTGTGCTTTATAAATATGTTTTTGTTTTCCCTTTTCCTGACTTATTGTACTGGTTTGAATTAACATGGGGACAGTGACAGCAGCCATCTTTTTTTTTTTTTTTTTAAGATTTATTTATTTATTTATTATTATATATGAGTACACTGCAGCTGTCTTCAGACACACCAGAAGAGGGCATCAGATCCCATTACAGATGGTTGTGAGCCACCATGTGATTGCTGGACAGCAGCCATCTTTAAGGACTTCATTTCTTTGTATAATTTCAGTGTGATGATGGTGACTGTTTTGCAAAGTCTGTCTTGTTATTGAGAGACCTTGTTTCCTCATATGGCAGCCTTTGCTTTGATAAAATGCAGGTTGTAAGAGTTAATGGGATGGGGGCTTGTATCCACTTTCTCCTCAATGTTGGGACCCCACATGCAAACCCAAATCTATGCAGGCCCTGTGCATGCTGCCACAGTCTGAGTTCACATATATTTAGTCATGCTGTTTCTAGAAGGCCTTGTTTTCTTGGTGTCCTTTATCCCCTCTTCCTTAGGGTTCTCTGATCACAGAGGGGAAGGAATTAATGGAGACCCTTTTAGGAATGAATGTTCCAAGATTTCGGTATTCCCTCTCTGTGGCAGTTGTGGCTGTCTGTATCTGTTTCCATCTGTTGTTCCCTTTTCTGATGATGGCTGAGCAAGACCCTGATCCCTGAGTATAGTGGAATGTCCTTCGGAGCTATTTGATTGCTATGTTCCCTCAGCAGAGCAGTTGTATTTGGTTTTACCCAGGTCCCTGGCCTATCTCGTATCCACTTCATGGCCATCTGAGCAGTGTTGGGGATAGATTCTGTCTCAGAGTGGTCCTAAAACAGAACCAGATATTGGTTGGTGACTTCTATTACACTAGTGCATCCTGCAGGCAGGGCATCGTTGTAGATCAGAGGTTTTGTAGTAGAGTTGGTGTTTACCTTTCTCCTTTGGTAGCTCGCAGAGTACCTTCCAGCACCGTGAATGTCAGCCAGTAGAGGTGAAGGTGTTCACCAAGTTGTGTAACTGTGGTCCTCAGCACTAGAACCTTACCATCATGCTAGTAACTCCATTAGATATAACCCCTTCCCAGAGCTGGAAACTTGGCTTGGTGATGAGGAATTTCTAGTTAGGGTTCTGTTTTCTCATTATTTAGCAGTTCCACTTAGATCACCTCCAATTATGTATGTCTATATTTTAGGAAGCTTCTGCTGCATTAGATTTCCACATGACTCCTTGAGTGGTCCTTCCCTTTCTCATCCTCCTCTGCCTCCCCCTCTCCCCATCTGATCATTCTGTCCTATTTCCCAATAAAAATCATAAGACTTTTTCATGAGTTTGGCCATAATTTCTGGCTTAATGCCTGACTCCTCTTCTTGCTAAAATATCTTAGAATACTGCATATTATACAGCTTGAGTTAGTTATATCAACATTTGGAATGGATAATGGTAATAGAAGGGCTTGATAATGAACTATGGTATAAATATTCAAGGCTGTTAAATATACTGTTATAAATGATCAGTACCTTCATTTTTCCATCTAATTAATTTTTTACAATATTATCTCTACTGTTTAAAACTTTTCTCTAGGACTGTTTGAAGAATGCTATATGTGGTGGCACCAACCTATAAATCAGCACTGTGGGGCTGTGAGAGGAGAGTCAGGAGGTTGACGGCCAGCTTTTCTGTATAGCCAGACTCTGTCAAACCAACAAAAACAATGTTTGAGTAAAAGGAATGCATTTAAAAATTATTTTCATTCCTTCTGAGTGAAAGAAACTCATTTTAAAATGTTAGACATAAAGCTAAGTGTTAAAGATGTTTTTACAGGTTATGGTTATGGCTTCACAGTCTTTGTCAGGTCCCATGTGTTATGAGCACTGTAAAGGCAGTGTGTCTGTCGTACTGAACAGTGTGGTTAGTGTTGGTCTCCTTTAGGATGATCATGGTTGTCTATGGCTTTTAGGAAAGAACAATGGACAAGTTTGCTGTCGTTTCAATTTAAACTCGATTGTGGTAGTTTTCTTCACTCAGCTGAAGTAATCAATTTTATATCAATGTAACATTTTTTCATCAGTGTTTTCTGGAAGTTGGTCTATTTTGAAGATTAGGGTTTTTTTTTTTTTTTTTTGCTTTTTTGTTTTTTTTTTTAAGAGAATTGTAATATGGAAGGATTCCACAGGAAAGTACTTGGGTCATATTTGATTTCAAAGATCCTATACAAATAAGTATTAAAACTTCCTTAAAACTTGATAATTTTGAAATAACACCCACGCTCCTTAGGTTCTGTGGACCAGGGTATCTAGCCATGGTTCAAAGGTATCCTGCTTTATTTAGCTTCTCATAATGCTGCAGTCAAGGTGTCAGCTAGGTCTGAAATCTCATTGCTGGGGGAGAATCTGCTCCAAGCTTGTTAGCAGTGGAGTTCACTCACTACGAGCTCATTGCTGAATGATTTGATAGTCACTTTGGATGTGAATCTTAACTGAACTCAGATCCCATCACTTTTTCAATCTCTTATTGTTCAGGGGTGTGTGTGTGTGTGTGTGTGTGTGTGTGTGTGTGTGTGTGTGTGTGTGTGTGAGTGTGTGATGGGTGAGATATGCAAATGTGTGTAGAAAAGAGGGAGAGGTGAGTTCTAAGATAACATAAATGTCCCACGGTCACACTGTGCTCTGTGTTCCCTGCAGGTGCCTTAGCTGGATCAATTATTGTGGAGCCGCATGTCACAGCAGTGTGGGGAAAGAATGTGTCCTTGAAGTGTTTAATTGAAGTGAATGAGACTATCACACAGATCTCATGGGAGAAGATACACGGCAAGAGCACACAGACCGTTGCGGTGCATCATCCTCAGTATGGATTCTCTGTTCAGGGAGAGTATCAGGGAAGAATCTTGTTTAAAAACTATTCACTTAATGATGCAACAATTACTCTGCATAACATAGGCTTCTCAGATTCTGGAAAATACATATGCAAAGCTGTCACATTCCCACTTGGAAATGCCCAGTCCTCTACAACTGTGACTGTGCTAGGTAAGCATACATGCCTTGGGTTGGGTTAGTATGATAAATATTAAAACAAAAGATGTTTTCAAGAATATAAAGTGAGGATTTCTGTAAATTTGGTTTAAATTAAATATGCATTTTCTAATTCTGTCCTTTTTTTTTTTAGTTTGAATTTTTTTTAATCTTTATTAACTTGGGTATTTCTTATTTACATTTCGATTGTTATTCCCCTTCCCGGTTTCCGGGCCAACATCCCCCCCAATCCCTTCCCCTCCCCTTCCTTATGGGTGTTCCCCTCCCAACCCTTCCCCCATTGCCGCCCTCCCCCCCACAGTCTAGTTCACTGGGGGTTCAGTCTTAGCAGGACCCAGGGCTTCCCCTTCCACTGGTGCTCTTACTAGGATATTCATTGCTACCTATGGGGTCAGAGTCCAGGGTCAGTCCATGTATAGTCTTTAGGTAGTGGCTTAGTCCCTGGAAGCTCTGGTTGCTTGGCATTGTTGTTCATATGGGGTCTCGAGCCCCTTCAAGCTCTTCCAGTTCTTTCTCTGATTCCTTCAACAGGGGTCCCGTTCTCAGTTCAGTCTTAAAGTTACATATTTCTAGTCTCAATGTAAAAAGTCTGAGTATGCTTGTCTGAAATGTTGTGTGGAGTCTTCCCACGAGAGAGCAGCAGATGGCATTCTCAGCTGTGTATGGTGGCTCACACCTGTAATTTTGGCTCTTGAAAGGCCAAGGTGGGATCATTGCCACAAATTCCATATTACCTGGGGCTACAGAGTGAAATCCTGTTCTTCAAACAAAATCTGAACTATCTATAACATTTTTATTACTTTCTTTAAAAGCTTGAGACACAGTTTTAGTTTAAGTTTTTCCTGGTTTGTTTTGGACCTGGTGGCTTGCATTGGGCTTGTGGAGTCTTTTGTCACCTTGTGCTTGTTTTTCCCATTGATTTTTGCTCCTGCTGCTGAAGATTTGTATCCTATTTGGATCATACACTGTTTTCCACAGTAAATTACATTTATTTTCCTACCTGAATTGAGTTTGTGGTGAGAGTTTGAGTAAACCTGTTACCTTGTGGTAACTCCCTGAAGTGGACCGTAAAGCAGACTGGACCTTGTGCAGTCTGGTGCACCGGTGCAGATGAGTACTGTAGTGGTCGAGACCTAGGAGGGAGGAGCCACAGCAATGTAGCTAACAAGGAGAGTACCACTGGTCTCCTTCAGAAAGCCTCAGTGCTCAGCTCAGGAGCCCAGCCTTTCCCTAAGGCCAGTAAGAGCTCCCGAGTAAGATATAGGAATGACCTGGTGAACACAGCAGCCAAGAGGTATATTATGAAAGGAATGATTGTGAGTCCTGAAGTGATGGGAAGTGTGGGTTTGCCACATGGAAGGAAATTTAGGGACCCATTCAACTGCAACTGACAGAGAGCCAGGTCTAAGACCTTTAGAGCAAAGTTTTCTTATTTCTCAGCTGTTGAATTTAGGAGCTATAATTTTTTTTTTTTTATTGTGGACTCTGTCCTATTCATCATAGACTGCTTTGGAGATCCATGGATTCCAACCCATCAAATGCCAGTACCCTTTAGTCATTGTGATGAAAATCTGTGCCACACAGGTGTCCTGAGGAAGTACAGAATTGAGGGAATTGAAATGGTTGGAAGGGGACCATTGATAAAATAGTTTGTCAGTTGATCAAAGGATTCATATGACATATAAGAAATTTCAAGTTTGGAGCATATGAAAATAAGTTGATTGAATGGAAAATTTGATGTTTCCACTATAAACATGACCGTGTGCTGCTGCCTCATCTGCTCTCAAGCCCTTGCTGCTTAGCGTGTAGTTTATAGTCCTGCAGCCATGTTCTCACTTAGAAGTGTGTTAGACACACAGCATTGGGGCTCCTTGTGTCTTATTAGATAGTATTGCCTAGGTTAGCAAGATCATGAGGGGTCCAAAGAGGCCGATGTGGAAGATGTTTTGCAGATGGCATCTATACACAGAAACCAACTTAAATAAAGCCAGTTGGAACGACCAAGGACAATATAAATAGTATCATTCAAAGTTAACTTTAAATATGCATTTTTCCTGAAGAGGAAAAGAAAGCTTTAGTGGGCATGTAAGTTGCTCAAGCCAACGCTTCAGCTGAGGCATTTGGAGCCACTAAGAATGTCGCGAGGAATATGATTGCATAATACTAGGAGAAGATGGCCTGGCACTGGAAGCTGATCCAACCTGGAGAACTTGGATAATCAGGAAGAAATGTCATGACGCTTCCATGAGATGGGAAGCCTACAGAAGGGAAGGATTGTCCTCAGCCTGTGAGCTAAGATCAAATGAAGCAAGAAGCAAAGTCTAGTTCTGTCCATTGCGGAAATCAAACCTGATTTGCTTTGTGTCTTAAAGGTTTGCACTCTAAGCAACAGTAACCTCAAAGCAAATCGTGCTTGAATAGCGTAGACCTGTGACCCATCTACTACTGTTCAGTAGTCCTGGCCTGGTTAGGTTATAGGAGCTCAGCATTAAAAAAGAAAGACCTTTTTTGGAGGGAATGATCTTTACTCTGAAAGTATTTCTACATTAATAATTCAAATATAGGCCTGTCCTCCATTTGAGTACCACCAGTTGTAGAAGTAAGGGCAGTCTATATTCAATACCCTGTACAAAGAAAACCTGATCGAACAAATTACGGCTGCGGATTTGGCTCAGCTGGTAGAGTGTCAATCACACATGTAGGCTGTGTTGTGACTCGCCAGTGCCACAAATTTACCATAACTTGGGGGTGCATTCTTGTAATCCCTGTACCCTGGATGTTGAGTCAGGCGGAAGAGAAGCTTAGCGTCAGCAGGCTCCAGAGTAAGTTTGAGCCCAACCTTGGGAGAAGAGCAGGATTGCCTTAAAAACACCCAAATGGATCTAAACAGATATAGGAATTTTTAAAGCAGGATTGCTTGTACCATTTGGGGAAGTGCATCAATCTATAAATTTATGGAAAGAACTAGAAACAAACAAAAATCACATAATAGTTAGCCTCAATTTGGAGTAGAATATTTATTAGTATAAATAATCAGCCATCAGAATAAATGACAGATTACTCAGTAAATTTGAATTACTAATTTTCAAAATTTTCAAAAAAGACTAGGGATACAACTCAATGACAGAAGTGTCTAGCACCCACAAGACCTTGGTTCAGTTCCTGAGCATGTCAAGACAAACCAAAAAACAAAAACAAAACAAAAACTCCCACAGTACAGTAGAATGGCAAGTTTGAAACTGATAGAAAATAATCTGTCCTACATATAATTTAGAAGAAACACTTTCCATGATGCATGTATAAGCTTTACATAATAGTTAAAAAAACTATCTTTAATATACATTTGTCAGAAAACAAAGTTGAAAATAACCCTAAAACATATCTGATGGTCTCTATGCTCATTCATAACTTGAGAAATATAAATTTTAATATTGTGTCATTATATATGAGATTAGTGAATACTGAATATCCTAATAACACAGTTAGCGATATGGTTCCATATCTTGAAAATTGCAAATTAATTGGCACCTTGAGTAAGTTTAGGTGAAACTGAAAATAAACATAGAAGCAGGTCTAGTATTTGGTACAAACCAAAAAAAATTTTTTTGTTATAAATATACCATAATATGAATATGAGTGATGATTGTAGAGCTATTTAGGAAAAATAGGGAACAACCCTAGTATATACTAGCGATAAATTCTGGTATGAATAAATGACTTACTGTATAAATAAATTCTGCAGTAATTAAAATTCCACAAGGATCTAAGTCATGGGAAAATAAATAGTTGACATGAATTTAAAAACAAAGATAAATAAATAAATATAAACCTATTATATCCAAGGTTGGATAAAAGAAAACCTCACAATAATGTATAGCAGTTCTGTTATGCACTTCAAGTGCAGGTAAAGGAAGGCTGTCTGGTTTGGGTTTGTCATAATGATTTTAATGAGAAGATATTTAAAGTTCATTTACCAAGTTAGCATTAAAGAGCATAAGGTAAGATAAAGAGAGATAAGGAACTTTGGAACTGCTATTTTTAGTTTAGATGGTGGTGGATACTGGGCTATTTGCTATAAACTTACTCGTTACCTTTCTTTCCTTTCCTCTGTTTCTCAGTAGGAGGTAGGTAAGGAAACGTATGAACTAGAGGTGGAGCAGAACCAGTAACATTTCCTTAGAGTGAAGTAAGACACACACACACACACACACACACACACACACACACACACACACACCACATTCTTAAAGTATAAAAGTTCCAAAAAGTAATGGTTTTAATATCATAAAGGAAATTATGATCAAGGTCACTGATGTGTTTAATTAATTGGGATATAGTTCATTCACCTCTGAATATGAAACTTTATCAGGGACAGCTATCTTTGTGGTGATAATTTAAAATTTGTCTTCTTGTTCTAGAAATGTAGTTGATGTTGGCATTACTTAAAAAAATACTTATATTATTTTATTTGTATATGTCCCTAAGATTATGAAATATTTCTAGATCTGGCTAGAACAAATTGTAAGTTACTATCTTAATTGAAGTACCTTTTTTCTTAAACAGTTGAACCCACCGTGAGCCTGATGAAAGGGCCAGACTCTTTAATTGATGGAGGAAATGAGACCGTAGCAGCCGTTTGTATAGCGGCCACTGGAAAACCAGTTGCACGTATTGACTGGGAAGGGGATCTCGGCGAAATGGAATCTACTATAACTTCTTTTCCCAATGAAACAGCAACGATTATCAGCCAATACAAGCTGTTTCCCACAAGATTTGCTAGAGGAAGGCGAATTACTTGTGTTGTAAAACATCCAGCCTTAGAAAAGGACATTCGATACTCTTTCATACTCGACATCCAGTGTAAGTACACACCAGCACTGCTTTCAACAGTCACACAGTGTGTTGTCTTCTGTTGACAAAGGTCATGGCTTTTGGTCTGAGTATGCAGGTATTCTACAGTGGAGTTATTCCAATTATATATGTGCTTAATTTTGTTGTTTTGAGACTTTAAAGTAGGCTAGCTTTAAGGAAGCTGTGGAAACTTGTAATTCAGATGTGTACTTGACAAGCAACTCCATTGTCTCTCACTGGACTGCTAAACCAGTCCTGGGTCTTATTGTTTTCCATAAGAATCTTTTACTTAGCCAGGTAGTAGTGGAGCTCTCACTTGTAATCCTAGCACTCATGAGAAGTATTTCTGTGAATTCAAGGCCGGCGTGGTCCACAGAGCCGAGTTCCACCACAGCTGGGGCCACACAGAATCCTGTTTCAGAAAGCGAAACACAAAACAAAACAAATTCCCCTTTACTTTCTAGATACATTTTAGCAATTTGAAAGTCTGTCTTTCTCTGGTATTGTAAGCTGAACCTCCCCAAAAAAATCATATAATTTTTTACGTATTTGAAAGTATTTTAAAGTAAATATTTTGAAATAGTAAAACTACATATAAGAGTCAAAGCTGCCTGTACTTTAAAGTTAGAGGAGTTCTCTGACATGTTTTTATATTTCACGCGTATCTACATCTCACTTCAGCAGTTGCTGTTTTGATACATTATAATTTGTTTAGCATTTTCATTTTTTTGAATTAAAGGTGGTTGCTTATATTTTTTAGCAAGGGTGACTAGTGTTAGGCGGATTGGTGAGATGGTTAGCAGGTGTTGAAGTTAGGTGTGACAGTTGATGTCATCTGTATGGGGTTTTGACGTCATCTGTATGGGGTTTTGACGTTGTGTTGTTGTTACTTGTTGCCGAAATGCCAGGCTGAGGAGTTTCGATTACACTCAGTGCACTTATGTAAGTGTGCTTATGCCCTGCATGTGCTGTAGTCCCTTGGGCTGCAGTGAGCAAATGGTTTCTTTTATTACTGTAGCAGCCAGTACTAGATATACTATACTTAGAGTCTCAAAAGTGTGTGCCATGGCTTTCCATGTCAGCCAAATGGTACTTAATTTTAAGGTATAAATCTTACTTCTCTTAGATTGAACATCCTTTTCAAGACAGTTTTATAAGGTCCTTGGTACTAAAGCTAAGGCAGTACCTAAATGCCAGGTCTTAAGTACCACATTGTACTTTTTTGTTTATGTGGCTATGTCTTTCATAAATAGGGTTTATGAAGTCTTACATTCAGTGTTCATGCTAAATAGAGTCTTGGGTGACTTTTGTTTATCTGGTGTCTGAATTCCATTCATCCAGTCATCAATTTATTCATTCATTGTCTTAGTCAAGTACTGTTTACTGAATTTTACCTTCCCTAGTGATTATGTTGAAAGTAAGGAAAAATAATTTCCATTTTTCTAAAGCTTATCTATTGCATTAATGGTTTTTCATTGTACAGTGTATTTATTCCTAACAATAGATAATTGTGTCCTATGTGCATTGATTTTTATAGATGCTCCTGAAGTCTCAGTGACAGGATATGATGGAAATTGGTTTGTGGGAAGAAAAGGTGTTAACCTCAAGTGTAATGCTGACGCAAATCCTCCACCCTTCAAGTCTGTGTGGAGCAGGTAATACGTAGTTAAAGTCACAGTAACCAATCGTTTAAAAGAGAAATGTATTCTTCAATGCACTAAGGCTGATTTTAATCAGTGCATAATTAAATTAATAGCTAAAGAAATTAAACAAATGGAAAGTTTCTCAATAGTGGTATTTCTGTCTCTGGATACTGGCAGCAGTGTTAGAGATTTTAGCTTCCCCTCCTCCCCCTTTCACCTATAACTGCTGTCATGTGATGACAGCTTCCTGCAGTGAGGAAGCTTCCACTTCCCTTAGGGTGCGTGATAGTTTCAGCAGTAGACTCTTACCTAATTCTGTCGGGCAATCTTGAGAAATGACAAGAGGCTCTATTGTTGGGGTCTCCAGGGCTTAGCTAATAAAGAGGCATCTCATATCTAGTGCTATTTTTGTTTAGTAATCCATGGATTTAGGAGTGGCATTAACTGAGATACGCAGAATGGCTCTTCTAGCTCTCCCTCTTGATTTTGGCTTATATTTCAGTTAGCAAGTCTGCATATGGCCTCTTTAGGTCTACATCATTGATCTCTCTGCCTTGTAATTTCCCTGCCTCCCCTACCACAAACCTTGCACTTTGCATTTCTCCTGTCCCTTCCGTTCACTTTCCTATCACCACACCACCCATATTGTACTGCACCCCCTTTCTTACATACCCAACCCCAGGGGCCCCTTTCTGGCTTTCACAGGTACTTGAAGCTGAACACAAATCTAAAGATTCAGTGCTGAGGTCTAGATATGAGAAAGAACACGGCATGCTTTGTTTCTGGGCCTGGGTTACCCCATCATTTTTCCAGTTCCATTTACTTACAGATTCAATCTCATTTTTCTTCTCAGTTGAATAAAATTATATTATGTCTATCTACATTTTTAATCATCCATTCATCAATTGATGAACATCTAAGCTGATTTCATTTCTTAGCTGTTGTGAATAAAGCATCATTGAATATGGATGAACAAATATCTCTGTAGTAGGATGTAGAGTCCTTTGGGTTTATCCCTAGCAGTGGAGAGCTGGGTGATAGTTCTATTTCTAGTATTTTGAAGAACTGATTTTCATACTCTCACTAACAGTGACTATGTGTTCCTCTTTGTCTACAGCCTTGACAGCATTTGTTGTCAGTTGATTATTTATATTTTGTTTGATTTTATGTGTATGTGCTTGCATATGCATACCATGTTCACATAGAAGCCCATGAAGACACCACAGGGCTTTATATCTTCTGGATGTGTAGAGAGACTATTGTGAGGTGCCATATGGGTGCTAGGAACCAAGCACAGGTCTTGGTTCAATAACAATAAATGCTTTTAACTGCTGAGTCACGTCTCTAGCTCCTCACTTTTCTTCCTTGATGATAGCCATGCTAATGGATGAAATCAGCTCTCAAAGTAGTTTGATTCTTTATTCTTTCATGGCTAACGATGTCTAAATTTTTAAAAGTGGGTATTAGCCTTTTGTATCATTATCATCATCATTGAGAATTACCTGTTTAGATTATTACTTTGCTGTCTATTCATGTGGTAAAACACTCTGACAGAAAGCAACTTAGGGAAGAAATGGTTTGTGCCCATTTACAGGTCATAGTCCATTATCAGGGAAAATTAGGTCAGAAAATGAAGCAGAAACCATTGAGCAATGCTGCGTGTTGACTCCTTAACTAGCTAGCTTTTGTCCAGTTTCATTTACGTAGGAATTTGGTGTCCACAGTGGACTGTGCCTTCCTAAATCAATTAATAATCAAACATTTCCCCCAAGCATGCCCATAATACAGTCTGATGTGGGAAATCCTTCAATTGAGATTTCCATCGCATGTGACTCAAGGCAATATCAGACTGACACTTACAGCAAACTAGGACTTAACTCCATAGCCTGTTTTAAGAATTAGATGATTTTCTTGATTTTTTTTCTTGTGTGTATAGATTAACTCTGTAGATGTGTATAGCTGGTAAAGATTTTTCTTTGACTGGGCTTTTCTTTGCTGTACACAGCCATTTAATTTCACGAGATCTAGTTTGTTGATTGTTGACTTTGTTTTCTGAGTGACTCAATTCCTATTTAAAAACCCTTGCCTATGACTGTATCTTGTACACATTTCGTTCCTTTTCTTCTAATAGTTTCAGAACGTGTGGTTTTACGTTGAGGTCTTCCATCCATTTAGAGTTGATTTTTGTGCCAGGATTGATCTACAGATTTAGTTTCCCTCAACAGTGAATGGTATCGAGACTTAATGGCTGCTCGGGGTCCTGAGACTTGAGTGATGGTTGAACACTCAGTGATGAATAGGACATATATACCACTCCATCAAAGGCTAGAGAAATACTGTGAAGAGTGAGTGGGAAATAAAAGGCAGGAAGATGGAAGGAAGTTTTAGCTGCAGCAGTCTGTACTAGTCCTGGACATGACTCAACCTGTCACCAGTCAGGAAGGGACTAATAGGACCCATCTCTACTTACCAAACTATTAGCTATTCCTATATCCCCGGGGAAGGGAAGAAATAACATTGTTTTCAGTTAGGTACCAAGGATGAGCCACTAACCTCCAGTAGATAGTTCCAAATACATGATCATACCAGTAGTCTGGTTAAACTCGGTATATCATAAAAAGACATGAATAGGGTGGGTTTGGCAGAAGGGGGTATGGAGCTTCAGAGATGTGGAGGGTGATAGTTATCAGGATGCGGTATATATGTAATTGATGCAATTTAATAAAAGCTTTGAAAATCTTCCCTTTCATTATGCAGACCTATCTAACACACATGGATTAATTTTCCAAAGAAGTGTATGTATTTAATGGACTTGTATAGTTCATCTTTATTGAAATGAAAATTGTATGCTTTCATAAGTAATTATAGGTAATGGACACAAGAGTTTTACTGGTATCCTAAAAGTACAACAGTTTAATTATAGGGGTTTGCTATTTGAAGCTATTTAAAATAATGTTATGCTTTTTAAACATTTAGGTTGGATGGAGAATGGCCTGATGGTTTATTGGCGTCAGACAATACTCTTCATTTTGTTCATCCACTGACTTTCAATTATTCTGGTGTTTATGTCTGTAAAGTGACAAATTCCCTTGGTCAAAGAAGTGATCAAAAGGTCATCTACATTTCAGGTAAGCCATTGCCTTTTTCTGAGATGAGTCAAAGTAGTCATATCATAATAATCGTAAGCTAGTACTGAACAGTACTTTTCCTCATAGCAGTTCAGCTTCATTGATAGGAAATTTAAGAGACCATAAAGGGGCTATGATAGAGTAAGAGCATCTAAGATGTGTAAAGCAGTAGTCTTTAAGAGAGGTCAACATGTGTAGTCAGCCACTTCTTCATATAGCTTGACCCTAGCATGCCTTTCTAAATTGTGTTTAAACAATGAACAGTGTTTTGTTTTGTTTTCCTTCTTTATTTTCTGCTCTGCATGTAATTGTCTGATAAGTAAAATGTGCTATTAACTTTTTT
Source organism: Rattus norvegicus (assembly GCF_021556685.1). Taxonomy (NCBI): domain Eukaryota; kingdom Metazoa; phylum Chordata; class Mammalia; order Rodentia; family Muridae; genus Rattus; species Rattus norvegicus. The sequence goes on from NC_141544.1 coordinate 68,102,750, forward strand.
ATTTTGGCTTTGGAAATAACATTGCTTGCCATTGGAGATGGGACTGCCATTTTAGAGTAATGAGAAGTGAAGTAAAAATGCTACTGTGTTTTAATGATGTAAAATTTGATATTTTTTCTAAGTTTTTAAACCCTGAAAATGTATTTTTCACATACTGTTTCACTATGAAAGTTTTGTTAATTCAGTATAAATTTGAGCATTTATAAAATATAAGAACAAAACCCATATTTTTTATTAATTACCCATAAGGTACTGAAACAGGGAAAATACATTAAATTCTTTGAATAATTCTTAATGATCAGAAGGATATAGCAGTGCTCACATCTACTTCATAGAAAATGAGAATGAGAAAAAGAAGGGCCCTCAGATGAAGTTTTCTACTACGGAATGAATAGTTGTGGTTCTAAGTCTCTGCAAGTGTAAGAATGTGTTACAGATTTTAGAAAACAGTATGCTTTGCTGCCAGTTCTGTGTGACCCTGTGTGTGCCCCAGTGTCACTACAGGCAGGTGACAGTGCTTGCGTAGGTGCTCACCTGTCCTCAGGACAAGCCGTGGATCAGTGCTGGCGTACACCAGCGGTTCTGGTTTCCTGGGTGATACTCAGAGGGAACACAAAGCCCTGTGCATTCACTTACCGCTCCTTAGTAACAGCGTTTTGGTGGGAAGGGGATGAAAGTATTAGTTACTTCTTCTGTTGAAAAATAACCATAGGCAGTGTGTAGTTAAATTATTTTGGAGACTTAAATTTTAGTTTCCTGAGGAGTACTTACCTGTTGTTCCTTTTACTCCGCTTCCTATGAGGTAATGACCTTAGCTCCAATGTTACTGTTCTATCTTCTTTACATACCCAGGTTTAAGTTGGTCTCTTACATATGTGTACTGATTCCGTAGGTGACAGCCAAACTCTACTCCAGGGTTGTAATTTGTTCTGTTTTATTTTGAAGAATTCTTGGCCTTCATTTGCAGTCACCTATTTATAATCATGAATTCCATGCAGAAATTCAGTAGACATTTACAACTTACCTTGTTCAAAATCAAGATCTGGCCTGACTTTTCTCCTGCCCCTTGATGCAAACTCTATCACTTTCTCCCTTCAGTTGCTTATGACTTCTGTCACTGCATTCACTCAAGACACAGCCCTTTTAAATCAACTTTCTTATCATTCTTTCTTCTATACTCCAGTCTACCATTAAACCAGCATCAGCTTTCCTGCACCCATTATATGGAATATTAATCCACTCTTCACCTTTTCTGCTGTTACCACTTTGATCAAGAACAACCAGAACTCTTTACCTGTAAAGTTGTTAGTCTCCCTCTTTGAACCTGTCACCCTTCAGTCTGTATTCACACAAGCAGCCAGTCTTTGAAAGAGTGCATTAGATTATGTCACTCTTCTTAAAACCTTTCGTGAACTCCATTTACTGGGTTAAAGTAGATCTTGATTGTGAATAGCAAGGCCCTCTGCATGCTTGCAGTCCTAGCGTCATCTCTGTCAGTGCTCAGTGGCTCCGCCTTTCCACTGAACAGACCAGGCATGCTTCTGACTGTGTGCATTTCCTGTCTCTGAAAGTCTGCAGGCCTGGTAACTCTTTCCTTACTTCCCTTTCCAAAATATCACCATCTCCAACAGAATCTCTCTTCTGGGATTCTCTGTACCTGATTGCCACCCCTGTTCTCTGCCTTGTTTTCCTTGGTACTTGTTAGTATTTTATTCATATGTGTACCCACTTTTATCCCCACTAGAAGTTAACACTTAGAGGTCAAGGGTTTGTGTCTACTTTATTATTCATGGGTACATTGTTGCCATGTCCAATAATCTGTAACATACAGTAGGTATCCCATACACTTTTGCTGCATGAGTGAAAAAAATTAGATTTAGCAAAGAAGTAACCTTATTTTTCTTTAGGGAACTGGTTAGTTTTTTAAAAATCAAAATCTATTTAAATTGTTATAAAATGCGGAGACAACTTTGAGTAAAAATGAGACATCGGTTTAATTCCTCAGAGTACTGCTGAAGACGATAACTTTGTGTGAGGTAGTGCTTATGAAGTGATCAAGAATTAGATGTTACTTCCTAGGCAGAGTCTATGGTGCTGATGTCTCTGCCCCTGTAGTTGCCCTCTTTACTACTGTGTGTTCTTTTAAGTATCCTCGGTGTGCTGGTGCGTTTCCAAGGTGCCTTTTCTTCAACCTGCTGGGCTTTTGTCAGGATGAAAGGCTGTATATGGTACAGTAAGATGCCATCTCAGTGTTAGGTTTACTTTTAAAAATATATAATCAAGAGTTTTACTAGGAAGCTATGGATGTAGTAACTGTGAGTAAATTTGTTTTTAACATATCTGTTTTTCCGTGTTCATGGTCATTAGGTTTAGGACAGAAGGCCATGGCTCATGATTAGAGAGGATTGAATTCAGGTTGCTGCACTGTACCCGAGCTGAGTGTCACTCTGTGGCTTTTAGCCCAGGACTAGCTGACTGCTGGACATTGTGTTTTCCTGATTTGCTGTTTGCTTGCCCCCTCCTGTAACTAATTTACCACTTCTCTGAAAATAGAAAATTTTCTCTGAAAATGTGTGTCAAATCACAACATTTTACATCAGTACCCAAGCCTGATATTCCCACTCCTCTGCACAGTAGAATTTCATATTATTAATTTTGGGATCCAGGCATAAATTCAAGAATCTATAAATGGTGATTTCTAATTTTAAGATATGAAGTTTTTAAAATTTTAACAACCAATATAGAAAAAAGTTAAGGTCAATATATTTAATTTTAACATATTTATTAATAGATTGAATTGTGCCTTATAGCTACAAGGATATTCCTGAATGTACTATTTGTTCTTCTAATTGGCAGAACTAATTAAGTCATCGGCAAAACAGACTAAAAAGACCTTTCCTTTGGTAGAGATCTTAGAATCAACTGCAGTTTTTATATTTGTCTTTTTATATGTCATACAGTTAGCAAATAATACAGATGTCTGATTGAAACAATAAGGAGTGAGGATGTGATTTTCAAATCACTATAGATGGGTAGCTGTTGATGATTAAAACATTTGACTCTATGCATGAACCAAGATTCATTCTAGGTCAAAATACAATTACCATATGTCCGTTGCTTAAGATGTAAAATGAAGTGCTCACTCTTGTACTACTGACACTGGCTATGCTGTCTTTAACACTAGTTAAGGAGAATAGTTAATTGAAAAGTTGCCAGGACCACTAATAAGGCTAACTAAGTTTTAAATATTTTTGTTAAATTTTTCTGAAATCTTTCTTTTGTTAAATATGAAAAAAACCAGTAGATATCCATTTGTGTATGCATAAAGAACTTTGCAAATGGAAATAAAGTTCAAATTTTGCATCAACATATTATAACACTGTTGAGTTTTATATTTTTTAGTTGGTAGGAACTCGGGTGTATGTATTGCTCTAAGAAAACTAGGGCGTTAGGGTCGTTCTAAGCTTTGAACAGCTCCATGTATAGAGATATGTAGAGATGGATAAGTTTTAAATAATTAATGTAGGCAATTTGTATTTTTTTCAATGTGCTAGTACATTTTTCCTTTACATATTATCGTTCAGTAAATTGGCTGCCCTGTTACTCCCCTAAAATTATACATATATTGTTTCATATAAGAGCTTAGGTTTTTGTCTTCTTTTTTTCGGAGCTGGGGACCGAACCCAGGGCCTTGCGCTTGCTAGGCAAGCACTCTACCACTGAGTTAAATCCCCAACCCCGTTTTTGTCTTACTTCTTTAGCACCTTAATTTCTTGAAGTTGGATCATATGAAGCTTTACTCCTTTGATGCTAAAAGGAATCCTTCAGTTTCACATTTGCACACTTTCTTCAAAGTGAACTTGCCCATCTAGAGAAGATTGTCTCACAAAGTCTTCCTAGACTCACATACATGTAGCATTTGATAGCACCCATCAGAATTTCCCCTTATAGCAGCTTAAAACCATAGGAAAAGAGGTTACAGTATTTGGTGGCTTTTTTTAATGCTGTACTTGCTAAATTTTTACCACATTCTATACATATGGCATTCCGTGATGAATCCTGTTTCAGTAAGTACATTTCTTTAGCTTGTGACGTTAGAATAACTTACCCCATGTAGATTTAGTACTTTTCTAACAATCATTTTAAAAAGTTCTATCAGAACCACTCACATAAAAATTAATTTTAGGAGATTACCATTTGGGTTATTTATTTTTATCTACGAAAAACTCAACATTTTAAACTCATCTTTAAACTCTAGGACTGTGTATAACATGGCCTACAGATATTACTTAATGGACAATTAACCAATCTTTAATTTTTACTATTTATGTTTAGTTACTTTTCAATTTTAATGGCTACTCTAATATAATGTCAATAAATGATCCATTTGCATCTAATACTTAAATATTATTAGAATGTTCTCTCTAAAATATTAGCTATTCTCTTTTACAGTCTATCCTAAAACAATGGTATGGAATTATACAAATACAGTTGAAATTCCTTAATGTTACAAATGCTCACTATATTACCTTGATTATTAGAGGTGATTATTATATTTCTACTCTGTATATATTATACTCATTTAATAATAGTGCACTTGATTGACAGTTTACATACCTCCTTATTTTTTTTAAATTACCAAATAATGGTCTTTACTATTATATATTTTTCATAAGAACATTATAGTATTTTGTATTTAAGAAAAATATTTTTGAGAGAATTATTAAACCCACAATTTATATAGTATGTCCACTTAACAAGACTATGGTTTTTCATTCTTTTAAAAGATAACTATATAATAAGTAAACGTGCATATTAAGAAAATATTTTATTGCCAATTTTTATTTTATTTCCTTTTGATTATGGCTCACAGGCTACACATTTGAAATTTTGATTTAATTGAAATTATGTATGATAATTCTAAAGCCGGCCTTGCATAGGCCGCTTTCGACGACGAGCAGTAGCCATGCCTTTGAGCGCAGTACTCAAGTGTGAATCAGTGGCTTCCAACACACCACTGCCTTCTCTTCCTTACTTCACTGGTGACAGACTGAAGTGTCAGGATTTTTAAAAAATATCTGTTAAGTAATGCAACTTTTTAATCTTAAATTAAGAATGAAAAACTATTGTTATTTGAACATGTATTCCTTAACTGTGGTGCCTGTTCCCTGCTGCTGACTCAGCCTCATTGACATTGTCTGCCTTTCTGTGTCTTGTCTGTCTTTACTGTTTCCATTAGATCCTCCCACTACCACCACCCTTCAGCCTACAGTTCAGTGGCGTTCCTCAACTGCTGACGTCCAGGATCTAGCAACAGAACATAAAAAGTTGCCCTTCCCATTGTCAACTTTGGCAACACTTAAGGATGACACAATTGGCACCATCATTGCTAGCGTAGTGGGTGGGGCTCTCTTCGTAGTGCTTGTGAGCATTTTGGCTGGAGTATTCTGCTATAGGAGACGACGGACGTTTCGTGGAGACTACTTTGCCAAAAACTACATTCCACCATCAGACATGCAAAAAGAGTCGCAGATCGATGTTCTTCAACACGATGAGCATGATTCTTACCCAGACAGTGTGAAAAAGGAAAACAAAGCCCCAGTGAACAACCTAATACGTAAAGACTACTTAGAAGAGCCCGAGAAAACTCAGTGGAATAATGTAGAGAATCTCACTAGGTTTGAAAGACCGATGGATTATTACGAAGATCTAAAAATGGGAATGAAGTTCGTCAGTGATGAACGGTATAATGAAAATGAAGATGATTTAGTTTCCCATGTAGATGGTTCCGTAATTTCCAGGAGGGAGTGGTATGTTTAACAGCCACTGATGTGACTTCACTATGTACAGTGTTTCATTCATACTAGTTGATCATTTTCAGATTGTTCATACTTTTTCTTGAGGAAGAATAAGCTTTTTCAAGTTGATTTCGAGCTTACTTTTTATATTCTGATCTGACAAATGAAAATGTAAAACCTGGGTTCAATGTATCTGAGCTGCTTTACAGTTTTTCACTGCTATACTACTGTCTCCAGATTTAAATTCTAATGCAGAGTACTTTTATTGGTCTGAGGCACACAGGTAAGAAAGATGTCAACGTTAAATGTATGACGTTTTTGGTATAAAAATTAAAAACAGAAAAAAATGAAACTACCTTGGCATTGCGTATTAAATATTTACCTAAGACTATAATCTCAAGTATAATGATTGTGTAACATATACCTCTCAAAACTTATCACCACTAAGTATACTCCATCAAAATTGACAGTAAAACTCATTCAAGAAATGCTTCTATATTTTTAGTATACTGAAATCATTCATCCTGATGGAGTATCTTTTCCTCTGCAAACATTATTTTCTAAGTCTTGTGTAGTTAGGATCTTCACCTCTGCATTTAAGTGAGCCTTGCCGTAATTACTGTAGAGTGGCTTCTCAGTGAGATTCTGTTGCACTAAAACTGTGGCCATAAACTCAGTGAGTGTGATGTGTGCAAGAGCAGAAGTGGCTCTTCACTATTTTTGTCCAAAATACATGCAAGAGTAATAAAATATATGCCTCCTGACACAATAATTAATAATTTTTTCATCTCTGGAAGAAAATTCTTTAGTTGTTTGTGAACATGGTTTTGGTACAGGAAGCATTAACCTTATTTTAATGCTTTATTTGCTAAGCGTGTGAACAATGATGAAAACGCGGTACAGGACAGAGAGGGTACTTGAGTCTGTTTGTGTGCCAGGGTTAGACGTGAGTCGTTCCATCCAAGAACCTATACAAAGGGTTTTCTAGATCTTCTTGTTTTAGTTATTTAATGTTGGTATTGTTCAAACGGGTACATGTACAAAAACAATATTAAACTAAACTTTGAAGCTTGAGGTTTCGTTAAGAGAAAGGTGAAGTACATAACTAGTCATTGATAACACTTGCTGATGGATACTGGTGCTCCCTCCCTTTTTCCTTCATTTTCTCCTAATTGGATGTATATGTTTCAAATTTTTCCCTTTGTTTGTTTGTTTGGATTTTTTTTTTCAAATTAAAACTGGAAACATGAGATTTTTGGGGGTTTATTTTGTTCATTTGTTTCATATAGCTCATTAACTACATTCTTTCCAGTATCATGTAACTTCTGAGATGTTATATAAATCTTCAAATGTTAATATTCTTTGTATGGTAAATTACTTCTGCAGTAGAGTTCTTAAAATTGTGATAATGGAAACTGCTTTAAGGCCCGAAGAATGTTTTTCTATGGATTGATTGTGGGAAAGGATTGTGTAGAACCAGTGTCTTGCCAGGACATTGAAGATGTTATTAAATGAATCATAACATAAATTATTTTTAATAATAAAGCAAATTAGATGCCAACCACCACCAACCACCTACTCCCAATCCTCTTTCATTCATATATATGTGTGAATTATATATACATATATATAATAGATTTTTATTATATGTTTCATATAGAAGACAGAATTGTGACATATTCCTAAAATATTGTAAGTAGTGAAAGCTTTATTCTGAATGATTAGACACTATTTTTCTTTAGCAGTGTTATTAAAATTAGCTCTACCCCAACATGTATTACAAGGCAATAACAGAAGATTGAGTAGTATAGTTAGCTTGCCAATATATCACTTTTAATATTTTAATATGTTTAATCACTATGTTTAATACAGACACCTTAGTTCAAGTTGTTGGAAGTACACTTTTTAGTAATAATACACTGTGACAGAACTAACTTTATCAGTAATAATATAAGCCACAGGAAAAATAGGTCTAAAATTTCTTTCCGTGAAAGATAAGAATTTATTGCTCTTTTGATCAAAGATTTTATCTTAAGAAGTGGGGTTTTGATGTGTTGTATGAGTCCAAGCAGAGTGGTCACATGTAGGCTTCTATATAAATCTCCACTTAAATATCTAATGTAAAAGAAATGAGCAATGCTCTCTTGAGAACTGTGTCCTGAACTTCACGTACCTACAGATGATGAACCCCTTTGTGTTTTGTTTATGAACTGGCTAGTCTAGGCATTTTGTTTGATTTGTGGGCAAAGGGCAATCTCAAGACCTGTAGAGTATTTGATACAGTCTGTATCCATAATTTGGATCACTTGGCATGCTAGAGGCTTGGCAGGTTCTAGGAATCTTACACTGGTACTTAAGGCTTTTGGAAGCATTGCACTCTTGTTCATTAAAGCTTTATGTACATACACTGTATGTAGGGGGTTGTCTGTGAACACAAGTATTCATATGAATACTGATTCCGTGCACAGCTGATTGTCAGGTATATAAAAATCACAACTCCTTAAAAAATTTGAAAGATAATTTTTACTCTATTGAGACCATGTTTACTTTTGTTACTTTGATATGTTTTGAACCGTTTTTACATTTTTATATTTACTTCATGGTTTCTTTCCTACTGGTAAACATATTTCAATAATACAAATTGTTTTCTTCCAATAAAATTTTATTAAAATACACTCAACTTCCATAAGCTACAAGTTAACTATAAAATAGTACTTGATTATATTTAAACATTTGGTATTTAACCATGTGCCTGATAAGAGCTCTGTGTGTGTTTCTCCCCTGCCACTCCCCCCCATACACACAGCTGTCTATATATAAAGAAGTCATTACGTTTTTTAGTAGTAACTACTGCTTCTGATAGTCACCCATGTGTGAAAAGTTTAGGAAGAAACTATAGCTACACATTTTACACTAAGGGATTATAGGATTTAGAATAAGTGCAAAATTTGGCAAGAATGTAGCCATGTCATATGCAAAAATATTTGATGTGATTTTGATAAAGACTGTCAAAGTATATAAATATAATAGGTCATATATGGAAGTAATAACATAAAGTATGAGAGGAAAAATGGCACACATACTGAATTTTTAATCTAGAGTCTAGAATATAAACAGATTTTCTCCCCTACTTGTTTATTGGAAATGACCTGTCAGAAAGGGGGACGTATTTCTCAGATGTTTTTTGACACTGGGTTCAGTTTTCTTCCGTTTTAGTGTAACCAAGTTACTTACTAGGTGATGACCCTCATTGATTGCCATGCAGTAAATCATGAAATAGACTTTCAAACAAAGCCTTTCAGTGGTATACTTCTAAAATGAAGCTCAATTCTGTATTCTTTTCTTCATTCTCATATGAGCTTCTGTGCCTGTGTTTTATTTCATGTATGCGTAGCCCACTGTCCTTGCAATTAACCCTTAAAATGCCATTGGACTCGTAGAAATTAGAGTCTACGTCATTTGTCTTCACAAACAGCTAATATCAGGTTAACGATAGAGTTAAGTAAACTTGACAGTGCCTATAAGTAGACATGTTAGCCACATTGACATGTTAACCACATTGACATGTTAGCCATTGTGTGGTTTGGCTTTAACACGTAATCTGTAGCTATTTGTGTGTTCATCATCAATGATATTCAGAAATATTTGAAAAACTGCATCTGCATCAAACACCCAACTTGTTTATCTCACCTCTTCTTAAGCACTACGTACAACAGTTACACAGAATTTACAAATCATTAGGCATCTTAAATGATCTGAAGGTAAAAGTCTGTAGGAGGATATGTACAGGTTATATTCATTTCATAGATTGCTAGGGATTTGTACATCACTGTAATGTGACATTTTGGAATCCTGGAACCCTTGTGTGTAGAAATCAGTTGGTTTTTATTTTGAAATTAGCTCCATTTAAGAAATACTTAGCTTGCCATTTAGTGGTGTTTACTTACTGCTTATGAACTGTTTTGAATAGAAGTAACACATTATAATCAATTTCCTGTTTACTGTTCGTTATTTTTAACAATGGCATATATTTTTCCAAGCTGTTTTTGAACAAGCAGCCCTTTCAAGTGGCATACACTTTGTTTTGTTCACTTCATGGTATACACATAAGAGTTCACTCATGAGAGCACCTTCATAATAGTGTCAGCATATTCCAACTTCAAAGTTTTAAGCATGTCTCTGCTTACATATGTCTGTTTTCTTCTTTTATGGTACGTCCAGATTTTTAAAACATGATACTGAGTAGTGAGACTCAGCCTAGTTTTACAAAAGGTCGCACTGTATTATGTTATTGGCGTTTGGCAGTAGTTAATACTGGTTACAATTTGGAATAGTAAAGCTTACTTCATTATGGGAAGAAAGTAGCATTCTGCTGCTGCTGTAGCTGCACCCCATGATGACAGCAGAGACAGTGAGCTCTCTCGGTAATAGTGCCACAGAAGTCATTCATAATTCTTGACAACAATCCAAAGCCTTATTCCTTACATGCACGATACTGCTATATAATACATCGATACAGAAATTATTCCATTTCAGTTGCCAGAAGTGTCTCAGGGAAAACCTACTTGTAGATTTGTTTGTTTGTTTGTTTCAAAGCCAGCACTTTGGTTATTACCATGCCACTGCTGTTGCATTTTAAGCCCGACACTCTTCTTGACATTACCTCATTGGGAGTAAATCCTTATCCATTCTAAAAGATAAAGATTGTTCTAAACACCAGCCATAGTATCTTTTTTAAAAGTAAGTTTCCATGGTATCTTTATTATACCAAAAATGAACATTTCTCTAATTTCAAGCAGTAAGTATTCACATTTGTGTTACTTCAGCGGTTTTGATTAGGATCCAAGTATGATCTGTGCATTGTAATTTTAGAACTCCCTTTTCATGTGTTCTGGCTGACATGCCGGGAGCTTCTTCCATCTGTCTTTTCACTCTAAAAATGTCTTAATTTTCTGATAGTTTCCCTGTGTTGGTTGTTCCATTGCACCCTGAATGCATCCTCTGCATTTTTACAAGTTGTTGGTACGGTCTAGAACCTTGCTCGCATTCAAGATCCATTGTGTACACGGGGTTGCTTCCTAGGAGATGATGCGTTCTTCCACCCAGAGGCTCGTAGTACTTGCTTTCCGCTCTGACACTGGCAGCCGCTTGGCCCTCAGTGCAGACACAGGAAGAGAGGGCCTACTCATGCTAGGATGTGTTAACTGTGCTTTCCCATTGCAGCGTGCCTGATTCACGCTTCCCTCCTCACACTGGGAGCCAGTCCATAGAAGTGTGTCTCAAATGGTAGATTTATGACACTTCAACGGAATTAACAAATGGTCTTTTCTGTTACCTTGTATGTATCCCAGATTTCTATTTTATTATTTTTGTCTATCTTGTAGATCAGTGAAAACTCTTGATTGTAACATGAGCTAAAATTAGTATGTATTCCAAGTATATTTGTGCTTCTAGAGAAACTCAGTTGTATGTATTTTAAGATAGTCTGAAATGGACATTTTAAGTGATAAATAATACTTTTAAATGTCAGTGTAATTGTCACTATTTGGGATACATAATGTGCTTCATTTTAAAAGTTAACCTTTTCTCACAGAATATTTAAAAATGATTAAATGTGCTTCATTTTTAAAATCTTGGTTTTTAGACTTTTTGATTCAATAATTTACAAAGTCCCTTATTCTGTGGGTCAAATCTTTCGATACTTGGCTTAATGAAGTATTCTCAAAGGCAGCTCAGTTCACATGGAATCCATGCATCATGAAAACTCGAATGATTTAATCACAGTGGCTAGTTTGAGAGCTTGTCTTTAAGTAATAGATGTATATTTTCCTGTGTCTTGCCAATTGTGGCAAATTTACTACTCTGTGCTACTTTTAGCCCTTCATAGATTTATTATGAGTGTAATTAATATGAAGAAAATATAAGCATATTTATTTGGTCTCCTGAGACACCCGAGTTGTTTGTGATTGGTTCATTACAGCCCGCTAGGTTGTCATGGTTTTCCTTGGATATTACAACTAATCGGTGGAAGTTTGTGTTGAGTAAGAGTGGGCTGTGCTTTTATCTGCATTCTGGGATACCTTCCTTATGCTGCTGTTTTCACAGGAATGCATATGCTAGGTGTGATGCGTGCGTATCACAGACGAGTTCTGATGATCTCTCTTGGTGAGGTGCTCAGATGGTACATGGGTTACCCGTGTAAATCCGCTTTTACTGTTTTTAGTATTAAAAATGAATACTGGATCAGTCAGCTGACCTGTGAGTCCTACACGTTAATTATGCTAATAAAATAATATATACACATAAGTGAAGGGCTTGAAGTACTACAGTTCACATTTGTTTGGCAAATATCCTATTCCTTTGTCCCCATGTGATGCCCCAAGTATTGGATGAGCAACTAAAGCATGGATCATGTCAGACTGACAGTGCCAGCTCAAGTATTGTATGCAAGTTAGGGTTTGGGTCCATTTTAACCAAAGCTGCTTTCTTTGCTTTTCTTTGGAATGGGTGGGTGGTAATTTGCTAATAATGGGATGTAGCTCCTCGTTCTAGGCAAGCAGTATCACTGATTTATATCCTAGCCCTATTAAATGTGTTTGGATTATAAGTGCTGTTTTTGTACTTTATTGGACTTTGCATGCTTTATGAATTTGACAGCCTGATCTTGGGACTGTCTCTCTCGCTCGTGAAATCCTGAGAAGCAGAATTATGGTTTGCCCTTGTATTCCTAGGGGTGGTACAGTGCAACTTGGCAAATAGATGTTTGGTCATTCATTGAATGAGCAGCTTAAACTGACCTGAGCTAAATATGGTACTTAGAAAAACCAGTGAGATGCAATGGTGCGTGGGCACAAGCTTGGGTGTCATGTTGAGAACAAAAAGGAACTGTTGGAAAATGAACACTGGAAGTCTGGGAGTGTAGTTCAGAGGTGGATCATGGGCTCGACATGGACAAGGTCTGGATCCTTAGCACTGAAAACTGAAGGATTATTTATAGGAAAAATTAGTAATAACAGCTCAGTATAGTATGAGTAAGTAATGATCAATAATAAAACCAAAACTAATATTTGATATCTATGATATTTAACATATGCATATTTTTTTGAGTTCAGTATGTATTGTTGGTTGGCTTTTGAACATCTGAGAAGATGTACGCTTGATGTCTTTAATTGTTGGAGGTATATTTTTGAGGCCTGGGAGATGGTCACTTTGGGTTTTGGGTAAGGGAGTAAGTTGGCAGTGACTGTGAGATCATATACCTGCTGTCTGCTGTGAGAGCGATCTGTAGTGAGATCCCTATACCACATTTTCATGGTAAAATGGTAACTTATTCTTTGTCCCTTAGAACATTTGAGTTTTGTACACCATCTCCATTGGTGAGAAGATGTTTCTTCAGGTCACTGGCTTAGGTTTAAAAAAGCCAAGTTTCACTTTTGCACTGAACCTTTTCACAGCGCAGTGCCAACAGTCCGCATAGTGGCTGTTCGTTTATCTGAAATGGTATTTTTTAACCAAATTCTGAAATTTCTCTTAAAATGCAAAAGATGTTATATCTTTTGTATTTCACATAGAACTCAAGAACTTATATCCTTAAAATATTGGACTGTCCTTAAGAATGCTGTGCCATTTTCTTTCCCTTAATTAGTAAAATAATCAGGAAAGAAAATGTGAAACGTATTTATCATCAACTTTACCCATGTGAAGTGAATTGGTTTTGTGGGTTGAGAATCTTAGTTTTCACTCAAGAGTAACCTTAACTTTTGAAAAAGAGTTTTGGAAGTGCTATTCTTACTGACCTTTGAACATCATTATAAGAATTCATACATTTTAAATTCTGTGGCCTTACCATTTTACCCTTATCAGATGAAACAATTCTATTAAAGACATTTAAGAGAGCTAGTTTATAAAGTTTATCATAAATACCAAATTTGGCAATTGGGCCTTTTATTTCTGCCACTGCTTTTAGGTGGTTGGCCTTGTTCAAGATCCTTAAAATGGATTTTAGTTGGCCTATCACTACAGACAGACCCCATTATTGTTTGGTTGAAAATACAAGTTACATTTTGAAGGAAATATTAGGTAGAGTTATTCCAATTCTCTGTCACACTGCAAGCACTAAGTAGACTGCACTGACAAATTTTTGAATCTTCCTATCAAGTTGAGAGCTAGCAACTGGACAGGTGTGAACAGAAGTCGATAATCTCAGTTGTGTTAACAGTGAAAGTTTTAGTGTGAGCATAACCACCTGCGATTCCCACTATGTCTATATCGTATTTATTGACAGTTTATTCAAATGGATGACTTGCCCTGAATGGTAAGAGTTTCAATCTAAAATGAGGCTAATGAAATGACCCAGTAGTAAGCGGTAGTTTGCTAAAGAAAATTATAGAAAAACCTTTCAGCCGTGAAAACACCATGTGAACAAGACTGGTCTTGAACAGACATTGAACTGCCTCAGCCTCCCCAGTGCTGCGATTTAATAAATCATTTCCAACATGCTGGTGCACCAATTTCATTTCAGTTTGGTTATCTGGTCTGAAACTAGTTGCCAGGATTTAAGGCATGTGTACAAAACATGTTAATGAAAGCTTTTGGTTTTCCATAAGGAACCAAAGGGCCAACCTGTGTACTAGCTGTTGCCTCCCACCCCACCCCAAATCTGATCAAGAGTGTGGGCTGGAGACTTGTGTCTCAGGCCAGCTTTCTGTGTTGTTCTCTACTGCTCATTAACTGGAGGACCGTGGGCAGGCTTCCTTAGAACTTTGACCTTCTTTGTAAAGTGGCACTTTTGCTGTCTGCCTTATTGGGTAGAAGAAGATCAAGTTTATAGGTTGAGGGTGTAGTTGATTTGGCAAGGTATATACTTACCATGCACAAACTGGGTCGGTTCCCCAGCAGCCCATAAACTGGGCATGACAGCGGATGCCTATAATCCCCACTTACAAGGCCCCTCCCACCTTCAGGTCACAACTTCATAGTTCTCCGTGATTACACGGCAAGTGCCAGGTTAATCTGAGATACATGGTAAGCTTTCTCCAAAAAGCACGAAAGAACAGAATCTGGGCATGAAGAAACTTAAGACTCCACTGAACTGGGCAGCTGCATTGCATATGGCTAGAGTAAGCAAAGTAAAACATAATACTATTAATACAGTTGACTCCCAGTGATTCCATTGTTTCTGAGTTTATGAACGTTAGCACCTTTTTAAATGTGTGATATGCTGGTACATCAACTCCTTTACAGAATGCATGCTTTAATATGAGAAATATAGTCACAAGTTTTATACACATGTATATCTAGAGAGATGTAAATGTAGCCTTTAGCTATATAGGGAAGAACTGCCATTGTTGATGTGTGTACTATTTTGAAATATTCTACTTTAAAACGTTTTTAAAAGTTCAATACAATATCTGCTATCACGCATTGGCATTTATTTGTAATTTTTTTGTTAAGCCCTTGAATATTCTTGCTTTTTTTCTTTGAAACAGGGTTTCTCTGTGTAGTCTTGGTTCTCTTGGAACTTGTTCTGTAGACCAGGCTGGCCTCAAACCTAAGAGATTTGCCCGCCTGTGCCTCCCAAGAACTGAGATTGAAAGGCATGCATCACCACTGTGTGGTTTTATTACATTATTTTAATAGTTTTTCTTTTCCATCTTAATAGAATAAAAATGGCAACTGTGTCTACTAATAGTCAACTGCTTATTTTTATCACCGGTTAGAATGAGAACTTAAATTGTTACCGTGTTTTTATTTATGATTTTTTTTCTTTAGTCAATCTTTGATTGTAGAGGATAAATTTACTCAATAATGCCTGATTGGAGATATTTTTTACATAAATTGAGTAAAACACAGCTGGGGTACTTAAGGAAAATAGAAGGGTATCAACATAACACTTGTAAAATTGATGAATTAAGTTTGGAGTCCCCTAAACTAATTATTGGATATCAGAATCAAGTAACCATTATTGAGCACTGTAAAAATTAAAGCATGCGTCTTTAAGAGCGCTTCTGAGTTGTTTGAAAAGCTTCTTTATTACTTAACAGACATCCCGCTTAAGCAGACCTCATCCATAGCAGTGGCTGGAGCTGTGATTGGAGCTGTCCTGGCCCTCTTCATCATCGCTGTCTTTGTGACTGTGTTGCTGACACCTCGGAAAAAGAGACCATCCTATCTTGACAAAGTGTAGGTAACCGTTGTGCTTGTGTTCAACTGTGACCATTTTCCGTCGCCCCTTATGTCTGCCTTTCCATGACTTACAGCCAGTGTTCCGTACATGGAAATAAGGGTAGTGTTTGCCCTGTTCGTTGGTTGTGATTTCATCAGAGCATCCTAAGCAGCGTGCTAGCAAGCAAGAATCTTGACAGGGCTGCTGGAGACTTGTTAGGCAGCTCCTCCCCCACAGGCAGTAGGCGTCTTTCCAAATACACTGTGACGATAGTGTATGTTGTCCAGCCTGATTAGAGTTCAGGACGTTAAGTACTGCTTCCAGTGTTAAGGACATCTTTAACTTAATTGATTATATGTCTGTCTTATGAATGTATAAAATTAAACTACCAAATTATTTTTAAAGACTCCCAATTTAAAGCTTTTTCCTTAAGAAAACAGCTTTGTTTCAGTAAATTATAAAAAGCATATTTTCATGTAAGGAATAACCAGTTTTTGGCAGATTGAATTCTAAGATAAATATTGTGCCTTGTTGTAGAATAGAACATCCAATATGTCATATCTTGTCATTATCTCTCAGTTGTTTAGCTGGATGATACCTTTCATACTTCACATGGTGGTTGTATTTGGATCAGAGTAGTGGGGGTTCCTGTGTACTCTGTTGTTCCTTGAGGGCTCGAGGTTGGTATTCCAATGAGACATGCCTCTTAGTGCTGTGGAGTGATGGGTGCTGCTTGCACGCAGGAGCCAGAGGCAGATGAGTATCCTGAGTGGGAGGCCAGTCTGGAGTTCCAGGACAAGCAGAGCTACAGAGAAAACCCTGTCTCAGAGAGCAAACACCTCTGTACTCTTAGTCACTGCACTGGTCTTTCTGGATTGTAGACCCTGTTAGAATGTAGTTGGTGCTGTTTCCAGGAGCATCCCTTGGGTCCCACAAGCCCTTAGTTCCTTTGCTAAATGGTGCTATGCATTTCTTACAATTTTCATTAGCAGAAAGTTACTTTTTTATGAATAAAAGATGGTAAAATGCAGCTTTAACTTGGTAAATGTAATACTGGAGTTCTTTTATAATTGATGGTTTTATGACACATGGGTATCTGCTTACATGTGGCAGACAGAAGGTACATAAATAAAAACCTTTAAAAAAACTATCTTTAAAATAGTTGTCTGCATATCCAAAGGTAAGTAAAAATAGAGCAAATGTAAGGAGGTGGATCATGCACAAAATTACTTGTTTAATAATAATTTTCAATGCCTATCTTCAAATTGCTGCTTCAATGTGAATAAGTTAGTTTGGTGTCAAGTACTAGAGATAGTGCCGTCTTTTATTCCCTGACATATTAACTACATGACTTAAATAAACATATGGAATATAATTATATGTATTATAGCCTGAAGAAAATATCCTTCAGATTTGTGAGAACCGTGTTTTTTTTTTCTCCCCGATATTCCCCTATCCCTGTTTACTATTTTGAACACAGAATCGACCTTCCACCTACACATAAGCCACCCCCTGTATATGAAGAACGAATTCCTTCTCTCCCTCAGAAAAACCGTCTGTTCCAGGTATGTGTTCCTGAAGACACTTAAATCACCTGAACTAGCTTCTAAACGTCTGCCCAGCTGTGGCGGCGCACATCTACCTGAGAGGCTGGAGCAGGACCAGAAGCTTAAAGTCGGCCTTGGCTACACAGTGAGTTCGAGGCCTGCCTGGGCTACTGGAAACCCCACTGCAAAATTTGAAGTGAATAAATTTTTTAAAAATCCTATGCCATTTGTATTAATTTTTCAAAGCTTTGTCATCATTTGCAACAACCTAAGATTCTTAACATGTTCAAGTGTTCCTCTGAAATAAGGGATCCATCAGCCTTGTGTACAAGTAAGTGATGAAGTGATGGCTACCATGGATAAGGGGAGCAGTACTCCAGTGGCCTTTCTCTAGGAGCTCTGGTTAGAGACTGATTATGATGCAGTCATATTAACCTGGAGATTCACTGTACAAACTGGCAGTTTTTATGTGGGTAAGATGTGGAGAGCTTGAGTGTCTTTGGAATGCTGTGGACCTGGCTCTCTGAGCACCGCATTTTCCCATTGCTTCTTTCCAGTATGAAATCTGTCTATACTTCAGCACTCCTTTACTCGGTGTCAGGCGGTATATATTCCAGTAAACTCCTGAACATGAATACTGGGTCATCATGCTGCAGTTGTGGTGCCTCTTAGCTTTTATGTTGGAGTCGGTGCTCATGTGCAAGGGCAGCACTGGTGTCCACACCTGGGTACTGTTTTTGTTTGGTGTTTGAGAAGGTAAAGGCCAAGTACTTGAATTATTGTAGTCCCGGCTACAGTTTTTGTTGTTGCTGTTGTTTACTGTTTTAGTTTGTTCTGCCATTTTCTGTGTTACACATACAGTGTCTTGGGCTCTCACTGTATCTGGGACTTGCCTGTGGAATAGTCCATTTTGCTTAAAAGATATGCCTTTGATCTTCTCCCTGCATTCAGTCTGAATAAACTGGAAAGGACTGGTTCTCAGCTTCCGCTCCCTTGATGACCATATAGTCAGTCTGCTGCTAAGCAGGGATGGGGCAGGCAGGGGTGGGAAGCACCCTGCCATGTACTGCTGTCTTTTCAGAACGAAGTACATAGCCTCTGGTGAATGGATGGATGGATGGATGGATGGATGGATGGATGGATGGATGGATGGATGGATGGATAGATGGATGGACGAATGAATGAACGAACGAATGAACGAACGAATGAACGAACGAATGAAATGCCTACAGACCCCCTTGATCAGAACTGCTAAATGCTAGTGAGGATTCATGCCTTAATTTGTGGGTGACTAAACCTTTAAGAATTTTGTTCAAGATATTAATCATAGCTTCTTTAGAAGATTAACTGAATATAATTTGTCTTGTCAGGAAAACCAGTTTGTATATAATTTATCCTCTACTTTTTCAAGATGATTGTTTAGAGAAGCCTGAATTAGAAAAAGTTACTGGTTCAGGTCATATGCGTTGTTTTACAACTGTTTCATATACACTATAAAACACTGCATGCAAAGAAAAGGGAGGTGCTATTTCCTATGACTTGAGCTGCCAGTGAACAGAGCACTTTCAGGGTGGCTTAGTTCGGGAGGTAGGAGATGAATTACTCAGATAATAATTACTTTGATTGTCGCAAGCTTAGTAACAGGAGTAATCCTGGGCAGAAGTGAAGAATGGCACTGCATAGTAGTCAGAACCTTTAGTTGAAGGAAGCTTGCTGGGAAAACACCTTGGAAACATTGGTCCTTATGAAGTAAGCAACCAGTTAGCAATGTGATTTCCTTTTCCTTGTCCATGTCAAGCAGTCAAAAGCATTAGTCAGCGATGTTTTCTTCTAATTATAAAACTAAATCTTACCTAGGAGAGTCAGAACTTGTGTTGGTCATGAAATCAGACATATTCTTCATTGTTTTAAAAATGCCTTCAGAAATACTTAAAGCTTTAGAAAGATAATTTATTATGATTCATGCTAGTTGCATGAATTTTTCTTTTGAGTCTGTCTTATATCAAAATTCAAAGCTTATAACTTTCTTTTTTACTAAGTGACCTGTAAGTTTATGATGGCCATGTTCTGATTCAAAAGATAACTTATGAATTTTAGATTCATTAATTTCTACTTGAAATCCTATTTAGCTCTATGCCTAGTACCAAGGGTCTCATGTTCCCAGAAGACCAATCCGGCTTTAAGGAAGAGCCTGTTGTCAACATTAAATACCATTCTCTCCTCAAAGGTGATAAGAGATAGTTTATTCTTGAGCCAAATATTAAATGCCCACAGCTCAGAAACAAGGAAGCCTCAAATGACATGTCCCTAATATAGAAACAAGGTCTAGAGTAAACAGAAGTTTTAAATTGAGGCACATTTTCAAATGCATTGGTAGAAACATAAAGTAGGCTACAGCAGACCTTCATCCCAACTGTAGGTACCACAGGCTGTGCAGTAATGTTCACACCTTCTGAGTTGGTGGAAACTCGTGGTCTGTTACGCTAATGCTTTACCAGGGGTGGGCAGACAGACACAAGAATACCAAGTCTAGTGCAGAAGTGGCTGTGATTGGCTGTTAAGGGAACTAAAGATAGCCCATGATAATTTGACTTTAGATCAGCAATATTCCAGCAATCAAGTTCTGATCCTCAGTCAGCATTGTGGAATTGTCATGATGAGTGTGACTTTCATAGCATGTCAGTTTGTACTGAGCTTTTCACTATAGAAAGAAGCGATTCCTACGCATATATGCTTGTTGGCAGTGATGAGGAGTTACGTTGGTGGTAACCTTAATCTATGAGGAAAACAAAGCTGGGTATTGTCAAGAGACACTTTCTTGAGCAGCAAGTGTCTTCCTACAGAGATGTCTTAAGTGGTGGAAATCACAAGCGCTGTCTTGTCTGAAGGCAGAGAGCATTTAAGTCCACCCATGTGTCCTCTCTCTAGATGGACATCTGACAGGACTGATCTTCATTTATGAAACATACAAGGTTGAACACTACACTGTGTCTTATCATTTTATGATGTTTTGTTTTCCTTGTATGCTTCATACACAAGTATACTTTTCATACAAAATGTAAATTACAATCTTACAGAAACTTAAAAATAGCAAGTATGCAAATTATTTTCATTTTGCCATCCTCAAGGCTCCCACTTCCTTCCCCTAGACAGCACTGCTATTGAAGATTTAAACTTCTCTCCACACTTTCCTCCATGACTTTATTTCATATGTGTTCATATTTTATCTGCAATATTTTAAAACGGGGTAGCTATGATACCAGATTTTTCAGAGTGGCCAATGCATTTACCTTTATGAAGGTCCTCTGAGTTATTAAAGGAATATTCTTAAACACAGTTTCAATTAGCTTGAACCACAGTCTTTGGGTTTGTTAACAATTGGTATATCCCTGTTGGGCCAGGTGTGTTTTAATCATCATTCAGGTCTAAGCTCTGTTTGTGTATCTCTGTTCCACTCTTGGTGACTTTCAAAACATTCCATTACATTTATACATGAAATTCACCCAATGAGATCCTTATTTTTTTTGCATAATTGTACTGAAAAGATGTATGCATTTTGTTGTGAAATTTATGCCAGGAAGTAGAATTACTGTATCGTTTTGTGTTTTTCCATTTTAGAAGGTGTCATTACCAGCATCGTCTTACAAACAACATGCAAAAACCTGCTTTCCTTTCCATCCTGTTGTATGTGGTATTTCCCAGGATTCCTTGGGGAATTGAGCCTCATAATCAGTTACCAGTTACTGAACTACCAATTTATATCTTTTTCTCCCCAACTATTTAGTTGTGTTTTGAATTTTGATTTTTTTTTATTTAGGAATTATGGTGGAGATATAGTCCTTTGTCTTATCTCATTTCCTATTTTATAGCTTTATGTTGTCATGTATGAAAATAAAGTTTTTATGTAGTCAAGGAATATTATTTTAATCTTATAAAAGTCTAATGGTTTTATTTTTTTTATTTGAAATCTGAGATTTTGTTTGAATCATTTCAGAGAACCATTTAACCAGTTCAAATTTTTGAGATCTTAATTGTATAATTACATTTTTCTTGCATTCTCTTACTGAACCGTTAGTTGGTGATGATTTATTTACTATTTGTTGTAGTAAATTCTCGTATCTATTGTTTCTTGCCAAGATTATTATTATTATTTTTTTTACTTTAAGAGTGACTTCCACACATGAAACTCAAGAAGAATGACCAAAGTGCGAATGCTTCACTCCTTCTTGAAAAGGGGAACAAGAATACCCGTGGGAGGGAATAGGGAGGCAAAGTTTAAAACAGAGGCAGAAGGAACACCCATTCAGAGCCTGCCCCACATGTGGCCCATACATATACAGCCACCAAACTAGATAAGATGGATGAAGCAAAGAAGTGCAGGCCGACAGGAACTGGATGTAGATCTCTCCTGAGAGACACAGCCAGAATACAGCAAATACAGAGGCGAATGCCAGCAGCAAACCACTGAACTGAGAACGGGACCCTGTTGAAGGAATCAGAGAAAGAACTGGACGAGCTTGAAGGGGCTCGAGACCCCATATGTACAATAATGCCAAGCAACCAGAGCTTCCAGGGACTAAGCCACTACCTAAAGACTATACATGGACTGACCCTGGACTCTGACCTCATAGGTAGCAATGAATATCCTAGTAAGAGCACCAGTGGAAGGGGAAGCCCTGGGTCCTGCTATGACTGAACCCCCAGTGAACTAGATTGTTGTGGGGAGGGTGGCAATGGGGGGAGGATGGGGAGGGGAACACCCATAAAGAAGAGGGGGGGTTAGGGGGATGTTGGCCTGGAAACCGGGAAAGGGAATAACAATTGAAATGTAAATAAGAAATACCCAAGTTAATAAAGATGAAAAAAAAAGTGACTTCCCCAGCTTCAGAAGAGTGAGGGATCACTTTAAAGTGACTGACGGTGTGGTAGTGCCAATCCCAGAGCCACATAGCCACACAGGCACTCTGTAGTATTTGCTCATGTCCTGGGATGAAATTCCTTCTTTGTGGGCACACGTGTTGTTTTCTCTTTCGATGTATTGTACACAGCTCAAATATTGTGATGATCAGTGGATCCCCCCCCATCTCCCTGGCTTCTTCTAGGTGGTTGTTACTAACATGTAGATAGACCCTCACTAAAACCACCTAGGGCTTTTTATATTTCTCCTTGTTCATAGGTATGTAAAATTCTTATCTGGCATATAATCTTAGTAAATGTAAAACTTAACAGTATTGAAAATAATTCATGAGTAATATTTCTATTGTAAGAATATACAGAACAGGTTTCATAGTTGAAGCATGTGGGGATGTTAGGTGCACATGTATAAACGTTCTGCACTTTCAGGAAACAGACTATGGAGTTTAACTGATGAGCCTTCAATTCTGTATACAGACCTTTAAGAAACTAACACCAAGATACACTTTGGGGGTAGTACTGCACACATTTTCCACTTACACCTAAAAAGGCGATTGAAATAGGCCTCGCTTTCCCAACCTATCTGTGTGAGGCTGATTTTCTTTCATGGTCTTCAGCTAAATAGCATATTACAACAGAGTGAAAACAGTAGCTATGGGAAAATCTAGTTTCCTTTCTGATTTAGTTTTTGTTTTTTGGCTTTTACTTTTGGCATTGATATTTTATTTCATTGTTTGAGCGCACACATGTGCCTGCGTGTGTGTGTGTGTGTGTGTGTGTGTGTGTGTGTGTGTGTGTGTGTGTGTGTGTGCGTGTGTGTGTAGGTGCACATGCAGTAGAGGCCCAAGGTTAATGTGGGAATCCTCCAACACTGATGACTCTTCTACCTTATCCTTTGAGGCAGAGTTTCTTAGTCGAGCTCCGAGTTCTGTGGTTTGACTGGTTTCATTAGCCAGCTTGCTCCGGAATCCATCTCTGCCTAAGGCTGGATTACAGGTGGGCCTTCACAGCTACCTAGCATTTGTGAGGCTACTGAGTTTTGTGAGTTGATTTACCTGACATACCATGTTGTCAGCAATTGCACATGATTTGACTCCTGCTGTTTACATTCTTTACACTTCTTTCTCTTTCCCTTCACCAGCTCTGGCTGGTGTTTCTAGTGCTACACTGAAAAGAAGTGGGGATGGTGGGCAGCCTGGGCTCCTTCCTGTTGGTAATTAGGGTACTTCATTCTTTCTACCACTTAAGAATTGGGCTTGTCATAGGTCACCTTCATTTGGTTGAGGCACCGTCCCTCCCATCCAGTTTTCCCCAGGACATTTATTATGAAAGCACGCTGGATTTTGTTAAAGGCTTTTTCTGCATCTATTAAGATAATCCTGTGTGTCATATCAAAGTCCTTTGTGTGGTTTATTACATTTATTTACTTGTATATGTTGAATCAACCATCCTGGAATTTCAAAGGTAAAGCTAACTTTTTCGTAGTGGATGATCCTGGTCTGCTCCTATGTTTGGTTTGATGGTTACTGAAGAGTTCTGCATCTATATGGACAGAGGTGGCTCACACACAGAAAAGAGTCATGGGTAAGGTCCCGGGCCAGGTGTGCAGATTCCGGGAGACGAGGGGCTAAGGAGTGTTCTAATTTGACATAAATAACTTGCATTATTTATTATTTAAATGGATGGCTTGATGTATGCATGCCTTGTAAACAACTAAATCAAAGTAGTCAATCCTTGCATTACCTTATATATTTTGATAAAATATTTTGAATGAATAATTGAAAACATCAAACTCTTCTTAGAATTCTTCTTACTTCACTCATTCTGTGATAGCTAAGTGTGCATGTGCATGAATATGAATACTTCAGTATACTAATATATTGTAAATATATGTAATATACAATATAAATACATACATACATACAGTATAATGTCTGTACGGCTCATGTTGTCTATGTACTGGATATCATTATATCATGTATGAAAAGGAAATACGGAAAAGGAGACTGGAAGCATCCTTAAGTGTTAGCAGTGGCTATATTTACATTTGATGGAATTCTCAGTGGGTCTTATTTGTATGTTCTTCTTTTCTGTAAAGTTTTCTGTAGTGGCTTCTCTGTTAGTGGCTTCAGAATAGGATGACTTACACGTGTTGAGAACCTGTTGTAAAACTGCAGGCTGCAGTTTTAGGTTAACCAAGCTGACTAGTCAGGGCATCCCCAGGACTCACTTTCTGGTAAGACTGAGGGGGTTTTCTCAGTATATTCCATTCCTTACTAGATGCCCCTGAGTGTTCATGTTAGGATGTTTTCATAGGAAGACTGTCCACTTAAGTTTCAGTAATTAATACAAAACAGTATTGTGTGTACACACAAACACATATATATTTCAATACTTTGTTTCCTTGTTTTTTTTTATTGGATATTTTTAATTACATTTCAAATGTTATCCCCTTTCCTAGTTTCCCATCCATAAACCCCCTATCCCGTCTCCCCTCCCACTTCTTCTATTAGGATGTCCCCCCAACCACCCACCCTTCCTGCTTCCCCGCCTTGACATTCCCCTACTTTTGGGGATCCAGCCTTGGCAAGACCAAGAACTTCTTCTCCATTGGTGCCCAACAAGGCCATCCTCTGCTACATATGCAACTGGAGCCATGGGTCTGTCCATGTGTACTCTTTGGTTAGTGGAACTCTGGAACTCTGGTTGGTTGGTATTATTGTTCTTATGGGGTTGCAAGCCCCTTCAGCTCCTTCAATCCTTTCTCTAACTCCTCCAACTGGGACCCTGTTCTCAGTTCAATGGTTGGCTGCTGGCATCCACCTCTGTATTTGTTTCTAATGTCAGGGTGGGGATAATGTATTAAAATGTCAGTTTATTCACAAACACTCTAATAAAACATGTTGTCTGCTTAACTAATCCTAGTTTACCAGAAATGGCATATCTATATTTTGTATATTATAAATATACAGTAGAATAAAATAAAAATAATTGTAGCTTCAATATTTGTTAGTAATAGTATCAAGTGTTTCAAATGCTATTTTTCTACAGACTGTCACTTTTTCATATTCTTATTTATTTGTATAAGATTACTGTGAGCTGTGAGTGGCTTGTACTTTATCCTTGCCATGAACCTTGGTGTATACACTATTTCATATCAAACTCTGTAGTAAGCAAACATCAGGAAGATGAATGTTCTTGGAGAGATGATTCAGTGGTTACGACACGTGGTGTACTTACAAAGGGCCTGGGTCTCACTCCTAACACCTGCAGGGCAGCTCCCACCCGTCTGTAACTCAAGTTACAGGGAGTCTGATGCTGTCTTCTAACCTCTGCAAACACCAGAATTCAGGTGGGGTGTGTGTGTGTGTGTGTGTGTGTGTGTGTGTGTGTGTGTGTGTGTGTGTGCGTGTTCACACATGCCGACAAATACTCCTAGCATAAAACATAAAAATAAGTCTTTTTCAAATAGTGTTCCTCAGAGGAGATCCACAGCTCGTTACCTACTACCAAGCAGTCAGCCTTGAACCATATACGTATAAGTGGCATTCTATAGACTCAGCAAGTTGTACTTAAAGATTTAGGACTATATGTACACACACACACACCCCTCTACAATAATTAAAGGGAGCATGAATTGACAAGGGGTTATGTGGGAAAAGATGGGATGGAGAAAACGGAAGTCGGGAAATGATGTGATGATCTTTCAGTTCTGTTAACAAAAATGAATGTTCTATTACCATTGATTTATGTTATAAAGATAAGAACTGCAGAGCCTGTAGAATTGGAGCTCAGACGTTACTGGTATACACGAGTTTAGTTCACATGCAAGGGTAAGAAACATCTGTCCACCATGTCTTAGCTTCAGTTACTGACATTCAGAGTTTTAGTTACTTTGCTTGAACCTCTCCCCATCCTGCCCTTTCTGGTTTCCTTCATAGATTTCCGTCATTATCTCTTCAGGTTGATCTCCAGCACGTGGCTCTCGTCCTGTGTTTTTCAAGTAGGCTGCAGCTGTTGATAATCATTGTCTTGACATCATTGACAGTCTTGTCTTTTCTGAGACTGGAAGTTGTTAACATTTGTTAAGATGTTTCCAAAGACCACCAACAGTTAGAATCTTTGGAATTTTAGGAAAAGAAGGAAGGTGATAAAATAGGAAGCACCCCCCCCCCAAATTACAGGAAAGTATGTTACTTACTGGAGCATACATAAAAATAACTACTGAGTATTTCAGGCATGAGTTTGCTCTCATAAGAAAGGAAAAGTTCCCCCACATTGTCCCAATTTCATTTCTGTTGCTATGATAAAATACCCTGACAAAAAAACCAAACCAAACTTCAGAGAGAAAGGGATGATTTCAGCTGACAATTCCTGATTAGGTCCATCGCTGTGGGAAAATCGGCAGTGCCATGAATATGAATCTGAAACAGCTGCTCACAATACATCCAGTCAGGAGCAGAGAATATGAGCATATGAATGCTCACTTCCTTGCTATGTTCTGCTTAAACTGTCCTCTTATCACCAGTATAGGAATAGGAACCCTGTCTAAGGAGTGATGCTGCCCACAGTAGGCTGAGGCTTTCCACATCACTTAAGTTAATTGAGACAGTCCCTCACAGGCGTGGCCACAGATCAGTGTCATATAGACAGTCCTTCACTGAACCTCTCTTCCCTAATGATTCAAGGCTATAACAAGTCAGCCATTAAGCATGCATATTCTCTCTAACTAGAGGCATTGAAGCATGAGAAGGAGGAAGTTTTGTAAGTTTTAGATGATATAGTATTTACATACTGATAATGTGAGGACAGCCTTTCAAAGCAAAATCTAAGATTTGAAGGTGAAAATGGTTGTTAAGGGCACAATAAAATTGTTTGACCTGAGGTGAAACTGCTGGAACATGTGAGTTTACAAGCGCTGGCCGCCAAAGATGAGCACACAGTGAGTCCACTTCGTGATGAATGGCTGTGGGGACTTGTAATGTATGCAGCAATCCTAAAGCCCAGCCGAACGCATTATACTCCCTGCTTGCTGTTACTTCACAGTGAAAATATTAAAGACATCAAAGTACCAAAGCAACTTGAATAAGGATAGTAATGCTGCCTCTGACTCATTTAGACCAGGATATTCCTTTTAAAAACTATTTCTTGCGGGTTGGGGATTTAGCTCAGTGGTAGAGCACTTGCCTAGCAAGCGCAAGGCCCTGGGTTCGGTCCTCAGCTCCGAAAAAAAAAAAAAAACTATTTCTTTTGGAAGTTATTGCTGCATTATTGTAATTTTATCAGTGCTTGAAATTAAAATAGCATCTGTTTTATATTCCTTCTTTTTTCACTTCTTTTCAAGATTATAATTTCCTTTGTTTCTCCCCTCCCTTTCCTCCCTTTAAACTCCTTCCTTATACCACCGCCTGCTCTCTTTCAAATTCATGGCTTCCTTTTTTATATTAACCATTGCTACATGCATATAGTTGCATGTTTATACATACATGTTCCTACATATAACCTGCTTAGTCTGCATAATGTTACTTGTATGTATGTTCACGGGGCTTACCATCTGGTATTGGATGTGCTCTTCCCTGGGGAAGACTATGTCTCCTGCTCCCAGCATTCCTTAGTTGCCTGTAGTTCTCCCTGTAGGACTAAGGGCTCGTGGCTCCTCCCTGTTGACTTTAGCATGTCTGTTGTTGTTGTTGGATACCAGATTAGGGACACCCGCCTGCTTCCTGGTCCCATTTGATTGGAATATTTTCCTCTTCTACAGGACTGATAGGTTTTAGAGTAGTTTAAGCCATTATGTCCATCCAGTTCCCACTACCCTTTATCTTCCCTGCACTCCTTCCCAGAATACTTTTCCACATTCCCAGGCACCACTGAACTCTCTGCTTTCTGTCAATTTATGCAGTAATATCCCCTAATTCTTGCTAAGAAAGATCCCTCTCAAGTCATCTTGGGATGCAGTTTTTACAAAGCCTTACCTGTCTGTTTTTTATACATAGATAGCTATCTATAGTAGTTTCATTTCTAAGCTATGGTAGCATTATATGAATGCAGTCCCTCATGAAAGAGTTAACACGTTCCCAGATCACATAGGTGTGTAGTTGATCTACAGAGAATGGCACTCAGTACATTCATACAGAATGTCATCCTTTTTGTCTTCCTTCCTGAAGTTTCCATGATAGTTTTAACATTCATTTCTGATCATTGTACATCATCTCTTAGATAGTATTTCTTGTACATATACAACATTTTGTTTGTATAATTACAAACAAAAATTTTGTAAATTCTAGTTTGGGCTTATGGTAGAGCAGCATTGCAGGGAGCCTTTCAATGCATGCCTTTGTGTAAATACTGTAAATATGTGATCTCATTTCTCTTGGAATTAATCACTAAGTGATAGGGTAGGCATATTTTTAATTTTTAAGGAAATGCAAAACTGCCGTTCTGTGTTTTAATCATTTCTGTTTTTGTAGACAGTATAGGAGTTTCTTCATGTCCTTCCCAGTAATTCTTAGAGTCAGTCTGCTAAATATTTAGACGCTCTACTAGATGTGTGCTCAGATTTTGTCTTGGTTTTAATTTTCATTTTTTTCTAGTTCCTGTCTAGAGTCTTTTGCGTGTTGAAGTGCGTGTTTATCTTCTTTGGTGAATTGCATGTTCATACATGCTCAGTTTTTATTGGACTACTTTCCTTTTTATATCCCACCACCACCTATACACCCATGCTTTCTTCTCCTTTCCCTTCACTGTCTTCCTCCTCTCTCTTGGATTCATTCTCAGTGTTGAGTTTGAACATTCTTTACGAGTTTTGCCTGGAAGTACTTTCTCAACAGTTTGTAAATATTTCTTCTCATTGTCTTAATGGTAACTCTTGAGGAACAAAGTTCCCTTGTGTTGAAGGTGTGGAGAATCTTCATTAAAACCGTGGTTAATACGTTTCTATACACTGTTACTGTTAATTTTTTCTTTGTGAACATTCTCACCAGTTAGGAAATTCAAGGAATTAACTCAGAGATAAGAGGTCTGTTGAGGCACAGGGTGAAGCCAGCCCAAGTTGCAGGCAAGAGAGATGGGTGCTTATGGTTGCCTAAGCTGTTGAAGTCAAGGCCAAAGCTCCAGACACTGGATATGGAGTTGCAGAATTTAGTCTTTTCCCTAATGGATTTTTATACCTCCATTTCTCCATTTTGGAGTGAAAATATTTATTCTGTGCTATTACCTATAGACATTATGTAATTTACCTTTGTTCTTATTTTTTAAGATTAAAAAACGGATATAGAAAAAAAAGAGGTCTGTTGAATCATCAAAAGTCCTTAGTTTCTCCTATTCTCAGGAGACATTAAATATATTTCTCACCCGAGCTCCGTAGACAATAGAAAGGTTTAGTCTCCTCAGTAGTATGAAGTATGTGTCTTAAGGAACAAAAGTATACTTACATGTTACATGTTGCACTCATTTCTCTGTAAGGTCCAAAACCACCACAAGTGTAAGCTTACCAAAAATTGAGAAAAGGAGTAAGTCTGCATGACATAAAGGAGCAACACTTCTGGGTCATGATATTGTCTCTAGAATTACATAGGACCCAGGAAGCTAATCACAGTCAAGACAGTTTTATTTCAAGTTGAGAAATGTCTGGACATAGAAACGGAGCTGGCTTTGTTTGATTTATTCTTTTATTTTATGCACGTGCACGCATGCACGTTCTTAGTGTGTTCCAGTATGTATGTGGAGGCAGTGCTCTCCTTCTGCCACTGTACCCCAGAGATCCAACTCAGGTCCTCAGCCTTGGAAACAGGCACCTTTACCCACTGAGCCTTTTTGCTGGTCTGCTGTTGTTGTTGTTGTTGTTCATTTGTTTCTTTTTTAAAAAAGAAAACAGATTTCTTCTAAATGACATTTTATCCTTACATTACCAATATAATTTTATTTTGAATGTGGTCTCATGTATTTATACTTGGCTTACTGTAGACAAGTTGTTATATTGACTTTTGTTTTTTTTTTTTTAACTACAAGTTGTCTTATCTCTGCTCACATGCTATGATACTATCATGTCCCATCCCCTAAATAAATGTAAAAACCATTCCACTGATTAAAGCATAGGTCATAATTTTCAACAGAGTCATAGAGAGAAATAAGAAATAAAGATGTTAGTTAGAACCTCACTCTACAGACACTGATGTACTTGGAGTCCTTACATGAAATTTAAGCCACAGAGTTTTGCAGATCCTCCAAATACTTTAAATCGGGCACGCCCCACCTGTGACCCGCAGGCTGCATTACTACAAT
Source organism: Rattus norvegicus (assembly GCF_021556685.1). NCBI lineage: Eukaryota > Metazoa > Chordata > Mammalia > Rodentia > Muridae > Rattus > Rattus norvegicus. Next base: position 68,133,457 of record NC_141544.1, read on the forward strand.
GGCACTAGATGCCGCTCTACATGGTCATCATGTACCTAGAGCACAGCATCACATCTGAATGTCAGCACATGAAGCCATCTCAGGCTTGCTTAGTGCAACATAAAGGCTTATAAGTTTTTAATCTGCAGTGTTTGGAACAGTAAGGAGACATCAATGTGTCCATTGAGGCATATATAAAAACCTCATATTTTAAAGTTCTTTTAGCATTTTTAGCCTTGGCAACCTGTCAAATGAGTTTCTATAACTCCTAACCTAGCATGATACAAATATCCTATTCCAAGTGATGGTGGTAGACATAGTTACCATGGTCACCAAGTCCCAGGGATATGTTTCTCACCAATGGTTACATTTGAAATTATATGAGTCCAAACTAATTTTGTTGTCTCATTGGGAAACCAAGATGTTCATCTACTCAGTTTGACACATAGTAGTTTACTTGATGTACTAGCATACTTAGAGTTTCTATCAAATTCCTTTAGCTCTACTTCTGTAACTTTCTAAGAAGGTTACAGATTGATTTAACATTTCAAAAATGGCAGAGTTGTTCATCTGTTTTTCCTATAAAGCCAAATGACAGTTGTTTTGTATTCCCGTGGTTTGTTGATCATAATTGTTATAATGGTTTGTAACATGGGGTTAAGACCTGATTGTGACGATGCGGGAAGAGAGAGCCTTGGGTACTCCCTTCCCAGCAGATTTTCTAATGATTAGGTCTGTTTGAGAAAGGGCCGATGGATCCATAAGAAGTGACTATGGTGGTGTTTGCAACCCTAACCGTAGGTAAGAAGAGCCATTTCTGGGTCAAGAATAAATTCTTCTTTATTCACTTGGTTTTTATTTATGTGTATAGAAACTTTGCCTTACTTAAGTGTATCGCATGCGTGCAGAGCCCAGAAGAGGGTGGTGGGTCCCCTGGAACTGGAGTTACAGACAGTTGTTAGCCTTCATGTGGTTGCCAGGAACCATAGGCCAGGTCCTGTGGAAAAGAAGATGGGGTATCTCCTTAGCCCTAAAGTTGTGTTTTTAGGCTCCTTCCTGACTAACCTCCAAATAGTTTCTCCCTTAAGGAAATAATACGGACTTTCTCATATACCGGAAAAACTAAGTGACAAAGACAAAAGGTTAATTTTGCCTCGCTCTTGTGCAGATTTGGTTCCTTGACTCTTGATGGCTCCCATGACACTCTCCAGAAGTGGAGAAGGCAGTAGAGAACAGCTTTTTTCATGGGCAGGAAGCAAAGGAGAAAAGAAGAGGAAGAACTCAAGGACTCATTAACAGCAGACATGCTTAGCTGACTTCCTTCCTCTACCCCAACTCTAGGGACCAGCCCTCTAACACATGGGCTCCCAGTCCTAACAGCTAGGTCCTGAGTTGCCAACAGCCCCTTAGCTGCTCTACACATGGTTGTATTCTACTTTATTTCAAGAGCTGCTGCTGATTCCAGATACTACTGGGCCATCCTATAGAGGAGTATAACACACGCTGAAGTCACACTTTGGTGACTTGGTTTTTGTTGTTATTGTTGTTGGTTTTGTTTTTGTCTTTCAATAACAAAAGAACTTCTTAAAATGCAATTTTTACACTGATTTGTGCTTGCTTACTTTTCTACTGCTGTGACAAAGCACCATGACCAGGTCAGGGTAACTGCCAAGCCATCTCTTTAGTCATAAACTTGTGTTTTAAGTCTAAAGAGTTTGTAGGGAGCTTGCTTATCAGTTAAGAAGATTAAGAGTCAGTAGCCATCTTGATATGGCATATGGTGGCTGGCAGGCAGGCAGCAGGCAGGCAGGCGGGCGGGCGGGCGGGCGGGCGGGCGGGCGGGCGGGCGGCCATGGTGCTGGAATAGTAGCTGAGAGTTTGACATCCGATCCACAAGCATGAGGCAGAGAGGAATAACTGGAATGATGGAAAGCTGAGGGGTTTTAGAATCTGAAAGTTCACCTCAGTGGCACACCTTCTCCAACAAGGCCACACCTCCTAATCCTTCCCGAAAAGTTTCACCAAAGAAGACCAAGTATTTGAACATGTGAGATACAAGGCCTGTCTCCTTCTAACCATTGCAATTTACAAATTTGATTCTGTTCATAAAGCAAAAACTGAAAATCCATATCAAATATCTTGACAGTAGCTTTAACAACAGTGAGTATTAAAGGATAACAGATTATTACTAGATGCAGATTATTACTTACAGTAGCTGTAGAAGGGTGTAGATAGGCAAAAGTCCTCTAAAGAAAATACTTGACCTTGCTAATAGTGGTTGCTTTAACTTTAGAGGCACTTTACAGAAGGCAATGATCCCATCTAAGATTTAATGGGCAATGTTCTTTTAGGCTGTCATTCTTATTAAAAGATATGCCATGTAATTGTATTTGATTGCAAGTTCTTTAGAAAAACATGATGTAAAATATTACCTTTATTTGTATGTAGAAGCTGAGCCACCATGGGCTATATTCAAGAAAAGGTAACTGTAAAGTTGAGTAACTTACTATGGCTCCTTTCTACTGAGCTGTGACTGCATGTAGTCTACTGAGCTGTGTCTGCATGGATCCTACTGAGATGTGACTGCATGTATCCTACTGAGATGTGATTGCATGTATCCTACTGAGATGTGATTGCATGTATCCTACTGAGATGTGACTGCATGTAGTCTACTGAGATGTGATTGCATGTAGTCTACTGAGCTGTGACTGCATGTAGTCTACTGAGATGTGACTGCATGGATCCTACTGAGCTGTGACTGCATGGATCCTACTGAGCTGTGACTGCATGTATCCTACTGAGCTGTGACTGCATGGATCCTACTGAGCTGTGACTGCATGGATCCTACTGAGCTGTGACTGCATGGATCCTACTGAGCTGTGACTGCAGGGATCCTACTGAGCTGTGACTGCATGTAGTCTACTGAGATGTGTCTGCATGTATCCTACTGAGATGTGACTGCATGTAAGGTGTGTGTTTGCATACACCAAACTAATGAATTGTCTTAGAACATAAAAATATGAACTATAAAATGTGAAGTTGGGCTGAATTAAAATTTAAAAAGTATTTTAAAGCACACCCTTAAGAAAACAAAAGCAAACCACAGTCTAGGAAGAAAATAATTATATAGAAATTATAAATATACCAAAAGATTTATATATAAAGTTGTATAACTCAATAAAAGAGGGTGACTCTGTTTTTTAGAAATGGACAGAAGACTTCTGTAGCTATTTTTATCAGATAAATGTGTATAATAAATGCTGATATATTCAGAATCATTCATCACCAGAGACATGTGAATTAAATCAAAATGAAAATCCAGCTGCTTGAAATGGTTGTCTGTGTCACTATATGCCAGTTAGAGTGACTAAGACTAACAGATTGGCCAGGCTAGGGGTTACTATCTCAGTAATGACTCCTGAATTACGTTTTATAAGTTTATTCTCTTATTCATTTAGTTTACAGGAAACAACTTGTACTTGATCTCTATTATTATTAACCAAGTATGTGTATTGTTTTTATTTTCTATTCTATCAGAGAATTGCACGTAACTGGAAGCCCATATGTCATTATTGATCTGAGGATCTATAGGAGCTAATCTTCCTTGTTGGCTTAACTAGATTTAGAGGAATGTAGAACTCTCCTCTGGACCAGTCTGTGAGGCACTTCCAGAAAGATTTAACTAAGTCTTCACCCCTGAATGTGAGTGGCAGCATCCAAGGGGCCATGCTTCCAGAACTAAAGGAAAGCACCAGCACTCATCTCTTCCCTGTGGTCTCAGTTCTACCTCATGGTCCTGCTTCCCTCATTGAAACCACAAGCCCGAGTATGTTCTCCTCCCTTTGGTTGCCATTGTCAGACAGTAAAGGACCTCACACAGGGTGTTCCCTCACCCCTTCTCCTGTTGAGTGAGGTTCTTATAATATAATAGTCAAGGCCTGGGACTCTGCATAGTGAGTCAGCTCTCTACCACTGAGTAACTCAGTACTTCATGGTAGTTTCATATAATTAACTAATTACTTACAAAATTTGTTGTTGTTTGTTTAGTTTTGTTTTTAATACATGTGATATAATTGTTAGCTGATTGGCCAGAGGAAAAGCTTAAAGCATATGGTATTTGTAAACCATGCTCTAGAATCAGATACCATTTGAGATCTTTTACTCTAGGTAAAAGTCTCTCTAACACTGCTCCACCTCAAAAGCTAGTCACCCTGCCTTAACTTAAAGCATTTAGACTAATAATTTACCTCCCAAGACATTCCGTTCTATTATTCATATTGAAAGCTGTGGGCTGGAGAGATGTTTCAGTGGTTGAAAGCACTGACTCTTCCTCAGAGTTCGGTTCCCAGTACCTGCATGGTGCTTCACAACTTGACTTACAAGGGATCTGACACCCTTTTCTGGCTACCATGGGCATGGGGGACCCACATGATTCACAGACACACATGTATAAACATCAGTGTGTAAAAATAAAGTTGCCAGAAATTTAGAAATCTAGCTAGCTAGCTAGCTAGCTAGCTTGCTTGCTTGCTTGCTTGCTTGCTTGCTTGCTTGCTTGCTTGCTTGCTTGCTTGCTTGCTTTCATTTGTTTTTGTGAGACAGGGACTTTTGTGGGTTTGTCCTCAGATTCTGTGAAGGTGACGGAAGACTCGATCACCTCTACCTTCCAGTCCTGGGATCATAAGCCTATACCACCACATTTAATTTTCGTGGTGTTGGGGATCAAACCCCAGGCTTCTTGCATGCGAGGCAAGCACTCAGCCAACTAAGCTACAGCCTTGGGCCCTTCTAATCGCATCTAATTGTCTGTGGTCATTTTATACGTGTTCATATTTCCTTTAGCATGAGTCTGTGGTCATTTTATACGTGTTCATATTTCCTTTAGCATGAGTCTGTGGTCACTTTGTACGTGTTCACATTTCCTTTAGCATGAGTCTGGTCACTTTGTACATGTTCACATTTCCTTTAGCATGAGTCTGGTCACTTTGTACGTGTTCATATTTAGCAGTTCGGCTACAGTCATTAAGGGTGTATAAATGCTGCTAATCCATGTGCTGTTAGCTCAGATCTTAGATGCTTACAGCAGCCCTTCAGAGACTGTTTTATACCTTTCCAAATTTTTAAAGTTCTCAGACCGCCTTTTACCATTTTTTATACCAACCTGAATGTTCCTTTTTATATTTATTTTTATATTCATTCCTTGTATAATATAACGTATCTTCCTTGTGTGGGCTCCCCATCCAAATGTGGTTAGTATTTGTCATGGTGTAATTGAGATCTTAACAAAATACTCCCAACCCTGTCTTACATGGTGGTAACAGAGAGCCAGGGGACTCCCTTAAGACCAGCTTGTGTGCTTTACACATACCCATAAGGTAACGAACGCGGCCACTTGTACAAGCATCATCTCAAGCACAGTGGTCCATACCCTTACTCAAGTTACAGAATCACAAATTAAGGGTGATTAACAAATTATTTTTCTAGAACAATATTTGGGAAATTGCCTTGTTTTTGTTACAATAAAATATGTTAAATAAGATAACTTTAAAGTCTCTTAACCTTACATACAGATAATGTATACAATATAATTAAACATACATACTTGCTTATCTTTATGTAGACTTTTAAATAATTGTTATAAAACTTTTTAAATGCTCCTCTCTTATTTACTACAAGTACCAGTACTTAGCTCTCCATAGCGAGGAGACAGTAAAATACAGATAATTGAATCTCACTGGAAATTCAGAAACTGGTAACCTGAATTCACCCTTCAGAAAAATTCTTCCCAAGCTACTGCCTGTGACAGAACATGCCTGGCTCCTTAGCACTGGGGATAAGCGTGATTATTCCAAGCAAACCAGCCATCCATGATTTCAAGAGCTTATAGAAGGCAAACGTTTATTGCTGTGCCTGGAGTCTGCTGCAATTGTTTGCAGTGACCTGAGCCAGCTTTCTCTGCTCATTGACTGGCTGAGTTGCACAACAGTACACACTTCTGCAGCCATTGGAGCCCACCCCACAGCCGGGGGAGCTTTGTCCCATGAGTCAATGTAGCTTTGGATGCATTTCTCCTTACCTGCTTGAGTAGTTCATTCCCATCACGTAACTTCAAGAGCATGAGATAATGTAATAAAACTCCTGAGAAAGAGAAAGGAACTACATGATCTCCAAACTGGACTCAGAACAAATTACCTACCCATGCCCTTTGTAGAAAAATTTAGAAGGATCTCATCTGACTTAGAATTGAACCACTGCAGCTCTTTTCCCAAAGTGGAATTAAGCAAGGAAAGCCACTTTCTGACACAATAACACCTTTGTGTGTTACTGGAGATTTCTACCTGGGTTAACGGTTATTTCCAGGTTTTCACGTCTTGTTCCAGAATCACGTATGTTATAAACTGGCAAGTAAAGTTTACTAAGCAACAGAGAGAGTACAGGTCAGACATAGCACATGAGCTAAGCACTGACAGGCACCGGTCCTTATTTGGGCTTCCTTTTAAAGAATCCACAAGGAAGAAGAGTTGGTTGCTACGGAGTGTATGTGGATGGATCTGTTTTGATTGGCAGGCTTGGATTATGAGAGGCTTTGTTTACTGACCATGATGAACCTGATTTTACTTATATGCATGCCAGATTATGCAGAAGAATAAGATGTTTAGCAGGGGCTTTTTCTTGGAAGTTCACTGGGAGGACAGTGTTGTCCCTTACTGTGAATGTACCCAACACTAGTAGGCAAAATGAGGTACCTGCCTCCGGTATCCTCATAGGTTTTGGATACATTTGAGTAGAAACTGGCGAAAGAGGGACATTATAAAGTCTGCCCAAAAGAGGTAACTTAGTCCATCAGTTGAAGTGAGATGTGCCTGGAGTTTGATGTGTTTGCTGTCTTGGTAGCTCTGTTATTTAGTTAGATGTGCACATAACCTAAACCAAGCGAAAGCCCAGTTTGCCAAGCTATGTGTGTAATTGCCTGCCTTGCTGGTTTTGGTACCTACCCAACTTTGATCCGAAGTCCTTTGGCATCCCATCTAGATCAATATCTGCCTGAAGAGGCATCATGTTCTTTATTTGGTATGAGAATGATGGGAGGTAGAGGGTTCCAGTGAAGAAGGTAGGTTGTTAGAAAGTACACAACATGTTTTATTCTTCGGCTGTACGCTTTCTGTAACCCCGACATGACTGCACTCAGGCACATACTGGCCTCACCAAATCGATTCAATACTGAAACAGAAACAAATAAAAAACCCTGCACGTAGGAGAGAATAGTACTGTCGGTGAGAAGAAAGAAATTGGAGAGGGGGTGGGGTGGATAGACCTGATCAAAGCACATTATATATTTATGTATATTCTCAAACAAAAATTTTAAAGTTAAAAGCTTTTCTCAAGTTATTTTATTGTTAGCAATTTTGTGTACTGAGTATTAATTTGATGGATGTTACTGTTTTTAGTGCTTACATACGCCATTTTACCATTGTAGTCACTCAGGTTGGAATTACTGTCTTCCTATCAGAAAGGAAGCTGAGACTCAGGATTGTTAAGCAGGCATACCATGGGAAGGTCTATGCAGACCATCAGCCTGTGCAAAGGGCCCACTACAGCAGGGCGGTGCTTAACTGTGAATACGGTAGGGCACGTGGGAATCATAGGAAAGAACAGGCTGGGGTCAGTGGATGGAAAATGATGGAGAAAACAAGGACCAAACTGACCTAAGAAGGTTCTTGCTGAGGCCAAGCCTGGGTGATAGGCCATATGCCACCTGTCAGGGAAAGTAAAGACACAGAACAGTGGTTCTCAACCTTCCCAATGCTGTGACCCTCTAATAGTTCCTAATGCTGTGGTGACCTTCAACCATAAAATTATTCAATGTTACTTCATAAATGTAGTTTTGCCACTGTTAGGAATCATAATGTGAATCATCTCATATGAAGACTATCTTCATATGCCACCCCAAAGGGGTTATGACCCACAGGTTGAGAACCACTGCATTAGCAGGTGAGGAATTCTGCCTGGCTTTCTTAGCAAGGATGAAGGAACTGGATCACATAGACCACACACAAAGGAACCTGGGATAAGGTTCAGAAAGCAGACTGAAATGTAGTCAAGCTGATCTGGGGGCTCAGTTTTCCCAAGGTTATCTCTAATAGTTCCTGAGCTTGGTCTTTTCTCTACTACCTACCAACTGAGGAAACATATGTTAATTCTAATTATAGCTTCTACTTACGTTGCTTATGTTAATTTTAAAGTGAAAGGCATTGTTCTAAGTGCTTTACTTGTATTAACTCACCAGGAGGAGTGGGAGTAGATTCCCCTCCCCCAGCTTCAGAACCCACACGGTGATCACTGGCTTGTGAGTCAAGGAATATGGGTTTAGATTCATGCTTAATTTACACACATGAATGCTGAACAAAATGCTTTTACCTCCCCGGACCTCCATTTTCATATAGAAGAAAAGAGGGCATTGCTAGGCAAGTCTTGAGGTTCTTGCACTGGCATTTTAGAATTCCTGAGACTCAAAAAAAAAAAAAACTCAAAGCAACCGTGCACCTTCTGAGTTGTCAGCTGAGGACAGCTTGAACTCTGCAGCTATGCACCCTGCACCTTCCAAGTGTGTGCCCAGAAGGCATTCAGCTGCTGCACCGTACTGCATATAGGCCCCTAGCATCTTTGGGGGACACAGTCCTGTGCTCTTCAGTGTATTAGCATTGAAAGCTGTTTGTATAAGGGTATCATATGACCCTGTTGTTCACATGAGAGGACCTTCTTTAAGTAAAAAGTTCTTAAAAGCTGCTGACGGATATGCATGTGGACATATGCATTTAGTGTATGTGTGACTGATATCTGTAACAGTAACAATACTGAAATGTAAAGACATGTATTTTTGTAGAACAGTTTACATATCCATCTACCTTGCCTTGGTGAAGGTCTGTTGAACAGACTTGTCGTGAAGTACTTTTTAAATATTTCACAAACATTCAGGCATTTTCTAATTTAGTCATTTAAATATTCTATATGCTTTCTTCCTTTGAACTGAATGCAGGTCAACTAAAATACTTTAAATAAATTGATAGGGCAAGAGAGAAGATTCAGCTATTAGGAATTTTCAGCACCCTCATTGGTACTGTTCCAAATGCTTTTGAAATTCCAGTTCCAGGGTATCTGATAACTTCTGACTTCCTCCAGGCATGTTCATACATGGTATACATACATACATATGCACACACACACACACAAACACACACACATACACACACATGCTTGAATACATATATTAAGGATTTTTATTATAGGCCTCATTCTTCTGGATACATGGCCTAGTTTAAGAGTTTCTCCATGCACTCTACAGTAGATATTCTAAATCCTGAATCTCTTCCCTTGTGTATATAGTGGCTGCTTCTTGCCATAGGCTACTTTCTTTTAACTTCCTTGCTCCCTTATTCTCACACCTCCTGCTAAGCACACACACAAACACACACACACACACACACACACACACACACACACACACACACACGTTAAACATCATGCAGGCACCTTGTAACTGTGGTGTAGAATCCTAGATGTTGCTAAGTTAAAATGCACATGAAATATTGTAAATATGTTTAAATTTTGGATGAAGAAGGTCAGAAATAAAAATAAAATCTGTTCTACCCATGTTTACATCTTAAAAGAATCTAAAGTTCTCCTGGATTTCATGCCACATAAAAGATATTTAGATTACTTAACTTAATTCTTAATAGCCCTTAATATTCATTAGCAAATTCTCTACCCGCAAATTAGCAAGTGAACACTTTTCTTTCCTCCTGTTGCATTGACCTGCTCTTCTGTGGATAAGTCGGCAGCCTGGTGTTTTCTGTGAATTCCAGAGTGAAATTCTATGCTGCTCTTTCTGAGTCCTTGTATTACTGAGTTTCTAAAACTCCCCAAAAGCATGGCTTCAGCAAACTACTCCAAGCGATTTTGAGAGAAAGGTGACAATTTTTGTAGCTTTCAAAGCCTCTCACATTGAGCACGATCTTTTCTTCCTCTACTCCACACAGCTTGCATACAAATTCCACACTGTTTGTCTCTGGGGGAGGATGCAGAGAGACTGTCCAGAGCAAACCATTATGCCCTTAGTTCTCGAGTGGAGCTCACTCTCTCTGATGTGTTACCCACTCCACTCCACGGTGCTTTTCTCCACTAAGGAGGAAAGTTGATTTCTGAACCTGAATCTGTTCCTTGTCTTCACTTTAACAGGCCCCTCATATGATAACACTTAGGCCCTCTCCTTTCCTGACATCTTGTCAGATTTCAGGCTGGAAGCAGCTCATACCTCCAGGGTCTTTCTTTCACTTGTAATCATACATGGTCTTTTAACCAGGATTTTCTGTGGGACCAGTAAAGCCTTGTTCCTTCTTTCAGAGCATTGTCTGTAACACAGGCCTAGGAGCTCACACAGTCATTTTCTCAGGAGCCAGGCCCTGCAGAACAGGTCCTCTTGCAGCTAAGCAGGCCGCCTTCCTCCTCCTTTGTACCTTTGTGTTCCCAGACAGAGTGAACTTGACCCAGCTTACTCTGAGGCTCATCTGTGGGAATGACTCTGATACTTTCACACAGATATGCACATCAGCACCACAAGCCTTTATTTAGTAGAGTGTAAAGTCCTCACATGTACTACTTTTTGGTTTAAGTCCATTGGTGGTGTTTCCTTTCTTTACTTTTCCCTTCCTTGGCCTCAGCTGTTAGTGATTAAACCCTGCATTGTGAGGGATGGTAGGAAACTAGTCATTTCTGTCGCCATCCCCACATCCATCTTCATCATCACCATCATCTTCACCATCAGTCAGACCAGTGTCTCTCAGGTCCTACCCTACTCATTGCCCCTACCTGGTATCTAGGGGATTTGGGGGCTTAGATACCTCAATCGTTCTCTGTGTGATCCCCATGTGACCTCTCTTGTCACCAGTGGGTCCTTGTTAATACTGGTCAGCATCCACCTCTGCTTAACTGTTAGCATTAAGAGAAGTAAGCCAGGAACAGAAAGACAAATGTTACAGGCATAGCAGCTCACATGTAGAACCTAAAACAGTTGATCTATTATAGTTAAAAAGAAGGTACCCAGGCGAAGTGTGTTAAGCATGAGTTCAACACAGTAGAACAGCACAGTAACCAGTTTGTAAAAATGTATTAATGTCTCAAAAGAGCTGTAAAGGTGGATAGCTTGAAGACTGTGGTACAAAGAAAGACTAATTACCTTAATTTGGTCATCACATATACATGTTTCAAATTATCATCTGGCTCTTATAGTCTCAGATGTAATGGGCCTCCAGTGTTCTGAGTACTATGATAAACAGGGAGAAAGAAAAGCAGAACGCAGGCAGAGCCCTGGCCTCCAAAGTGCCTTTCTTTGTTGCATATTGAAAAGAAGGCCCACATGAAACAGATTAATAAATTCCTGAAGAGCACAGGCCCATGAGCTCTTTCAACACCCTTAGTAGAAAGTTAAGAGATCTGAGGCTTTGTAGGCAACTGACTATGAGTTTCCTGGCTACTCCCCTTGCCTGGCTTTTTACAGATAACAGAACATTTATATCCTATTTCAAGCCAGATTTCCCAAACACGCCAACCCTGTTATCCTTTCTGCTTGGGGCTAAGAGACAGGCTTTTCTGATTCAGGGTGCCTAATGTTATCCAAGGAGGGCTCTGCTTGGGGCTAATACTAACCAGAGTCCCTTGCTGGCCAGGACTATTACAACATGTGCTGAGAGTAGGGTGCATTTAATTGCTGGATGAGTATTCCACTAAGATTGTTTGGGTTTTCTTTTCTTGTTTTTTGGTTTTTAGAGTCAGGGTTTCTCTGTGTAGCCCTGGCTGTCCTGGAACTCACTCTATAGACCAGGTTGGCCTTGAACTCACAGAGGATCTGTCTGCCTCTGCCTCCCTAGTACTGGTATTAACAGAGTGTGCTACCACTTCCGGGCTCTACTAAGCATTTTTGAATTGCTGTCCAGAGGTACATTTAATTCTGTGGTAAATAATGGAAGTGTTTATGTGCCAGCAGACTGACTGAGTCCTTTCCTCCCAAGTAATGGAATGCCATCTTTCAATGGCATTTACTAGTCTCAGACTAAGTACACGATCTTATTTGTAGTGTAAGCCTATTTTAGAAGCCAATAGTAACATACTCCACCTCTGCTTGGTCATGAATTATGCATGAAGAGAAAAGGCTTTTAGCTGTCATTTATTCTTGGCATGCAGGATTTCTTGCCTCAGCAAGAATAACATCTAATAAAGTAGTGCCATTGTGTAGCAAGTAGGAATACTTGTTATGTATATAAAGGATGAAGCGAAGACAAGAGAAGCACGTGACTCGTTCCTGGTGTTACTAGGCAGCATGTGTGCTGTGGAAGAATTTCTCTCCTTGGTATCACCTGATTCACTTTTCTCCTGAACCACCAGTGTACGGCTTCTCATTCCAGTCATTGCTACTGGCTGTTATCGCTTAACTCGAGAGCCAGCTGCCAGCACAAAGTACCTTGGAGCTCATCATCCAAGTGTCAGTGCAGCTGGGCTGTACCATACAAACCAGCGTTGCAGTGACTTCTCGGATTCAAACAAAACTGCCTTCTACCTAAGAATCTTCTGTATGATTTCCTTCAAACTTGATAGTGTTCTGCTATCTTACTTTGTACTTAAAATGTCCTGGGACTCAGATGCTAAAAGCATGGTGAAACTTAGAGGAAGTAGAACCTGGTGGAAGGAAATTAGGTGCTGTTCCCTCACAGGTAATATTGAGATGTTCTGTTTGGCCCTTCCTTTCTCTCTTTTTGCTTCCTGACTGACATGAAGTGGATGGTGTCCACTGGTCTTTATATACTGCCCTGCCACAGGCCCACATTTTCTTACTTTATTACGCCCTCAGTAATTGAGTTTATTGTTGACAAGGGACAGGACTCCTGGACCACAAAACCTTTCAGTAGGAGGAACCATGAGAAAGTGAAGTCTAGTCTAGTGTGCTGCCTACTGGCTCCCATCCATGGGTGTGCACACTTAGATAGTAGATTGGATATTAGGTTCCGTGAGGCTCATGTTAATGAGTTAATGGTCTCTAGAGAGGAATTTATGTTGGTTCTTACTTAGGCTAGAGAATTTTACCATTCTGCATAAAGCCATTTCTGGGAAAGGTTGAGGCATATATCCTCTGACAGTGCATGCTTTCACAAGGTGGTATGTGTTGATGTCAGCACTTCTGCTTGTTCTGGCATGGGATATAGCACTGTGCTTGATGCAGAAGGGGCCATTGTCATTTTTCTTGAGAGTGTTTGCGTGTGTGGATGAAATTACATGTAATAGGTAAGCCTTGGAAATGACAGTTTAGTTTGCATGAATATCTAGAAATACGTGTGCTATGTGTGTTTCATCCAGAATAAGATTAGAATGTTTGGATGAAGAACCAAGCAACCCCAAGCATAGATTCTTAGCATTCTGATATAAATTTGTAACAATATATTGATTGTGAGTACTAGTCACTAGGCATGTAAACCCTTGACTTGTTACCCGGAAATGGTTTGGATTCATAGGTGGAGGGACATTTTAGAATTTTGTGTGGGTGACTAGTTTGCTTGTAAACAATTTTTTATCTCTTTTTATCATCTGTACATCTAATTAGATACTTTGCTTTGCATACATATTGCAACTTAAGTGAACTTTTGCTATCTTGTATATTTTAATATGAGGATTGAAACTATACCCTGAGATAAGAAATTTCATTAAAATGTCTTATCAAGTTTCACTTTAAAAATTAAAATCCAGTGTGTCTACTCAGCAGAAGTCATGCATTTGTTTATCCTTGAGAAGGGAAAGCACATCCTTCCTTCCCGATGAAACATTTGCAACAACAAAGCTCCTAGAATCCTGGGACAACTTCAGAAAAGTCTCATGCTGCCAAATGTGATAATGTTTACACTCTTCAGTCTTGAGAATGAGTCTAGTGATTTAGGCCTGCATTTGAAAATATTACCAAGTGGTCATTTCTTCCTTAACTCTTTCATTACAGTCTGTAATAGCCTGAATTAGGGAATTGGATAATGAACTTTAATAACGCTCTCTCTTCAAGGCATAAGCAAACAATCCAAGAATCTGCCCTCCAAACCATTTCAAAGCAGTGGTTCTCAACCTATGGGTCACTACCCTTTCGGCAAACCTCTGTCTCTAAAAGTATTTACATTACAATTTATAACAGCAGCAAAAGTGCAGTTACAAAGTAGCAACAAAAATAGTTTTATGGTTGGGGGTCACAACAACATGAGGAAGTGCACTAGGAAGGCTGAGAAGCACCATTTTAGAGCATTATCCTGTAGCAGACAAGCATTCTGAGTTTACCCCCAGGATGAGTCTCATGTTTGCTCATGGAAAGCTGCTGTAGCCTAGGTAGGTGGTGTGATGTCACTTATGCCATCCTTCTATCTGATGAGATAAAGATAGACCTTAGATGTGGAACACTGGCAAGGACTGAGCACTGGGGTCCGTCCTTGGACACTCTGCCAGCTTACCTAGTTCACCCTTTCTTTTTCTGAGTCGAATTTGGAAGACTAGATAATCTTGAGACAGGCAGTTTCTGATTGTGTTAAAGACACAGACCAATAGTACATCAACATGAATTTAAATCTTAACTCTACAAACGTGGACATTGCCTTAATTTCTTCAAGTGTAACATGGGAACAGTTACATCGCCTAGGCTATAAAAACATGACATCTAGATTATCTTTGTCAAGGTCTGTCTGATTATAACTCTTGGTGCAGATATGTTCTCAGGAAAGTACACATTAAGTTCAGAGAGCCTCTGCCAACCTCTTACAGAACTAAGGAGAGTGCTCAAAGATGAGAACTTCCAGAGAGTGCATGGAGGACAACCTTAACTGCCACACATTAGAAAAGAAGGGCTATATGCAAAGAAATCCCAAGTATTTTGAAAGCCTAGTCCACACAGACTTTACACAGTTATTGTGTGTAATGTGGGATCAAAGTCTACAGTGAGCATGGTTCATTGCAGATACCAGAGAACCATGAATTAATTTAAAAGTATAAGGGGAATTCAGAGCCTGCCCCACAGGTGGCCCATACATATACAGCCACCCAATTAGACAAGATGGATGAAGCAAAGAAGTGCAGGCCGACAGGAACCGGATGTAGATCTCTCCTGAGAGACACAGCCAGAATACAGCAAATACAGAGGCGAATGCCAGCAGCAAACCACTGAATTGAGAATAGGACCCCCGTTGAAGGAATCAGAGAAAGAACTGGAAGAGCTTGAAGGGGCTCGAGACCCCATATGAATGAACAACAATGCCAAGCAACCAGAGCTTCCAGGGACTAAGCCACTACCTAAAGACTATACATGGACTGACCCTGGACTCTAACCTCATAGGTAGCAATGAATATCCTAGTAAGATCACCAGTGGAAGGGGAAGCCTTGGTCCCGCCAAGACTGAACCCCCAGTGAACATGATTGTTGGGGGGAGGGTGGTAATGGGAGAAGGATGGGGAGGGGAACACCCATAAAGAAGGGGAGGTGAGGGAGGGGCTAGGGGGATGTTGGCCTGGAAACCAGGAAGGGGAATAACATTCGAAATGTAAATAAGAAATACTCAAGTTAATAAAAAAAAAGTATAAGGGGAAAAGTCCAAGCTTAGTGACATGTCACCCCCCCCCAAGCAACAGCCCTATATTCCAAATACCTCCGTATTTTTATAAAAATGATATGTCAAGTTAAAAATAAAAGCTAAGGGTGGCTATTGAGTGGTCCCTGAGCTTGGTGGTTGACTAAATAATACGTTTCATCAAGAAAACCTCTCTGGTCTTGATTCCAGTTTGTCTTTAAAAGTTCACATTATCATCTGTCATGGGCCTCTTATGGTCACTCATGAGCACTGGCAGTGGATGTCACCCAATGTCTAAGATGTCAAAGGTCTGTTGGAGTGTGAGTCTGAGTAAGTTGCCATGTGGGTAATTGTCATGAGAGCATAAGGAGCACTTACCTTGCTACACAGGGACCTGAGTGCTGTGAATGCTGCTTAATTAGAACCCCGTCATCATGGGTGTTCTCCTCCCGCATGCTCTGCCTCCCACAACTCTAACATCAGTGAAAGAGAAAGTGAACTTTGTCTAGGGTCTTTGTTGGTTTGAAGCAGGGTCTCTGATGTCCAGACTGGCCTTAATTCCTCAGCTCAAGGCATTCTCCTGCCTCACTTTCCCAAGTAGCTGAGATTTAAGATATACTCTACCACACCCCAATAGGTTTTGTCTCATTTCAAAAGGTAGTTAATAGGTAGGAGGATATCATACATGTTTTGAAGACTCGGTACATTATTAATTATGTATGATAGCCATTTCTTTTACATGTTTCTATTAGCATAGAGAGACCATCTGCAAAGATTAGCAACTCTGTCATTAAAACACAAGTACACCTCTGGATACATTAACAGAAAAGTTTCTGTCAGAGACCAGGTTGTAATTGAGAATTTGCTTTATTGTGGCAGATGCCATACTACTTCAGCTCTTCAATCGAGTTCTTCCTAAATGGGACAACTGATAAAATGGAAATGTGGCCATTTAAAAGTCAACTTCATTGAAGTACAGCTTATGTAACAATGCTACGTTCTAAATGTAAACTTTGATAAAACACTGCCAGACATACGAATTTTTTAAGCCCTGCTTCACCCAAGACCATTTCAGTGACCAGAAACTTTACTCACACAGTGTTCCTCCTTCTCACTACCACTATCTTCCACACATGCACGCGCGTGCACACACACACACACACACACACACACACACATGCATACACTCGCGCACGCACACACATACACACACACAGAGAGAGAGAGAGAGAGGAGTATTTTCTAGTTTCCCTTGTTCTTCAGTCAATTATGTTTGTAATTAATAAATTATGAAAATTAGTATAAATAAAAATAATTGAAACGGAAAAATATTTTAATATTAACCTCCCATTAATTTTCTACTATTATATATATACATATCTCTAGTGAGAATTAATGCTTATAAAAATGACTATAAAATTTTAGCCCCTCCCTGTTGAGACTTTTTAAACCCCAGCACATGGTCTGTCTTACTGCACTGTTGTGTAAATGTCATTGTGCTGTGATTGGATGTAGTCTTCTACCAATGTCAAGGTGGTTCATAAGAGTTGGTGACCCATCAGATAGTTTTCTTTCAGTTGATAAGAAAGGAGTATTTGACCAACTGTTTATGTGAGTGCATCTGTGTCTTTTAGCTCTGTCAGTAAGTTTTTTATGCATTTTTGTAATTCTCCTATTGGATGGGTGCACATGGATTGAGGACTACCTTCTTGTCTCTTTATACCTTTGTCCCTTTTTAAAAATTATTATCTGACAGTTTTCTACATGTGTGTAACAATTTCAGTGCTTTTTGCCCTCTCCCCCAATACCCTCTCCTACCCCTACTCCTTTTCCTGCTGAAACTCTCCTTTTAATGTGTCTCCCCACTTCCTCTCTCCCATCTCTGTGTCTGTCTGTGACTCACTGAGTTTAAATAGGTCTGCCTGCCTGAGCATGGCTGGGGATACTTCACTGAAGCACATGTAATGCCTCAGGGACAAATGCACTGAAAGAAACGACACACCTTCTTCTGGCCACCATTACCATAGCCCCACAGGAAGCGGGACTTCAAGTCTTACTCTCACTCTTTACTGGTTTGCTTTCATCGGTCCAGAGGGTTCAGTCCCCAGGAGGGAACTCATGTCTGCCTGGTACTGTAAACCTGGCTAAGAACCTAAGCCCAAGGGAGAACCTACTCCTCCTGGAAGTGAGGCCTCATGGGTAAGGCGCTGTGGTTCCAGTACCATCTAGCCACTGGGGTGTATGAACTCTGCTCAGGCAGCCGAAACTCAGAAAACTAGGCTACATTTCACCCTACACTGCCATCAGGTGTTGGGCTTGAGGGAAGCACCATACACTGCTCAGGGAGTGGGAGAACAAGGAAATGTCCAGGAGGGGTGCTTATTGACTAAACCCTCTGGGCCCATCCAGATACCTCATTAGCATGGGAAACTCTGAGTTCTGTACCGTGTGTGACCAGTAGTCACGTTCTGTCACTTGTGGTCCTGTGTTCCAAACCAGGAGTCTGGTCAGGAGTAGGTGAAACGCCTACCGTCCTCAAGTAGGTACGAGGGCTTCTGAACCCATTGGACCTTGCCAAGTTTCCTGGCACAGGCCACTGCCCCACAAGGCAGGGCCTCTTCCTTAATGAAATGTGAAGGGGCATGATCTTGGTCTGGTAGCTGAAGCTACAGTGGAGACACTGTTTTACAGCTATGCTCCTCAGCCTCTGGTTCTTAGATCCTTTCTGCCCCTCTTTCCACAACATTCCCAAGCCTTGTTAGTAAGGGCAGGGTGGCACAGTCACAGTGCCACACTTTGAGTGGCTGTGAGTCTCTGTATTAACCACTGAGCACTCAAAAAGAAGCTTCTCTGGTGAAGCCGAGGGCTCTACCCATCTATGAATATGGAACATGTAGAAGGCAGTTTGATAGTCTGTCAGGTTAGCAAAACAGGAGTAGGTTGTCCCCCAGTTTGTGACCGCCCCAGCTCCAAGTTCTTAGCCAGGGTTACGGTACTAGATTTGTTCCCTCCTGTAGAGTAAACCATCCAACACTAAGAAAGCCAGCCAGTAAGAGTAAACTTCCAGCTTGGTTTTCCATGCTCTGTGACCAAAGTACGTAGTGTCTCCAATAACAGTGTTCCATCAAGTTCAAGTGTATAACAACAGAAATGGCAAAAAAACACATCGGCTTAGGGGCCTCTGGGACCTCTCTGACCAACAACTTGTGGGGCAGGCATCTGGTTTCTTGGTGGGCGGCGTTGGCGATATTTCTCTGATACACAGATCCTTCCACCACCTTTGAAAACGACTTTATTTTTAGTAATTTCCTTGATCTAAAGTCACTTGGCCTGGTGTAGTATAGTCACTCCAGTTTTTAAGCACTTTTAATGTTTCTCTAATGGCTTCTGTTTCCAAGGTATGGATTTTTCTTCTTGTTTTGAGGAAGGAAGGGGGTTGTTTGAATTAATGTTTTATTTTATAGCCCAGGCTAACCCTTGAATTTGTTGTAATCTTATCTCTGCTTCTCAAGTGCTGGTGGGATTGCAGGAGTGAATCATTGCACAGTGCTGCTTTTGCTTTTTTTTCTTTTTCTTTGTAGCACAAATGAATTGTAAATATATCTTGTCAGTTGGATGAGTCGTAGTCATCTAACAGTTCTTATCTTTCATTCGTATACGTACTCTATTCTTACCTCTATGGTTGGGTTTAACTTCACCATCTGATGTCTTAAGTGTGTTCTGTTGATTATTTATCTCATCCTTTCCCCATCTCCTTCCAAACTTGGTGAGTCCTTTGGTATTAGCTTCTTTGTTGAATTGTTAGTTACATACTTTTATTTTTACTATTTTCTGTGGTTTTTTCAAGCTTTCAGCAAGCTCACTTTTAACTTACTGTCCTAGTTCGGGTTTCTGTTGCTGTGATAAACACTCTCACCAATGGAACTTGGAAAGGAGAGGGTTCATTTCAGCTCTCAGTTCTCAGTCACACCCTGTCACTGAGGGAAGGTGCGGCAGAAACTCAGGACAGGAACCTGGAGACAGAAACTGAAGCACAGGCCATGGAGGGATGCTGCTTACTGGCTTGCTCCTCGTGGTTTGCTCAGCCTGCCTTCCTATAACACTGAGGGTCACTTGTATGGGTGGCTCTGCCCATGATGGACTGAGCAAGAGCTCAATACCAGGCATGAGTTCACATCAGTCACTAATGAAGGAAATACCCTACAAACTTGCCACCACACCAGTCTTATGAAGGCATTTCACCATTATGGTTCTCTCATAGATAACAATGGCCTGTGTCAAGTTGACAAAAAGGAAAACCTGTGTCCTTCTTTAACATAACATTACACAACTTCATTTATTATATAAAAACACTACTTCTGCTTCTTTACTTCCTTTAGTATTCTTAGAATAATAGAATAATTCGTTGGTTTTTCATGTGTTATACAAACTTGGTAATCCATTCTTACTGTATTATTTCTTAAACCATAATACACATTTGTGAAATGTCAAAGTTCTTGTTGGAGTCAGTTTTCTTCAACATGGAGAATCTTTCTGTAACACTTCTGTGATGCAGATGATCTGAGTAACAAAATGTCTCAGCTTTTGTTTGTGTGCGTATTTCTTCATTTCGCTCTAACATTTCTGTGGGGCCTACAATTGATATCCAGCTTAATGTTTTTCACCACTCACATTAGATTTGAATTTGCATAGTCTCTTGTCTCCCATGTTTTCCATTATTGCCGATAAAAAGCAAGGGAAAATTCTTGCATAATTTTTGCAAACATTTTATATCTCATTTTTCTTCTAGCTATATCTTTGAATATGTCTTTAATATTGATTTTTTTCAGCAACTGGATTGTGAAGTATCTTTGGGTAGTATTACATATTTTAATTCATTTTAGGCTGCGATGACCTTTAGAAATAAAGACTTGGGTTTTTTGTTTTTTTGTTTCACCAAAACTGGTGTTTGCTAACTTTCTCTTTCCACTGTGTTGTTTGCATGTATACACATATAAATCCACTGTATACCTGTATACACTCAGTGTCTAATCAACTATGAGCACATCTAGAGAGTTTTCCAATTCACGTTGTAATCCTTTGTCTTTGGATTCCCTTTCATTCTGTTTCACCTTTATTAATGTTTGCATTTTCTTGGTTGCTGTAAATGTATGAATAATAACCTTTTTGTGACCATCTTCCCTGTGTGGTCTGGCTAGCATGCAGCTAATGCTCTTCCTGCTTTGACATCTGGAATTATAGGTGTGAGCCGCCATGTCTGACCTAGGATAGACATTTTAACGTGTATATACCGTCCCAGGCTAATTTTTTTATTTACTTTTTCTACTTTTTTTCATTGTTGTTAGATATCATTTAGGCACCGGACATCATAAATGTCACATTAATTTACCTAATTTTTCCGTTACTCCTTAGTAAGAATTGTGTTATTTTCTGGCAGTATTCACTTAAAAATCAACTTCATCTTCTAGAAACTTATGTTTGTCCTAGAAGCCTATTCTTACCCCTAAGGAGGACAAATTCTTGTTGTCTCTTAAGTTTTGGGTGTGTGTTCAGTCTCTGTGAAGGCTTCATATGCTGAAATTTAATCCTCACTGTATTAAGAGGATGGAAACTCAGTGCAGCTCTACTGCTGAGAGGTGGCTTTTGAGATGTGATTGAGATTAGTTAAGGCCTTTAGCAAGGATCCCCATAACAATCCTTTTAGTGATGGCTTTATGGGAAGAGGGAAACCATGCATACACTCCCTGTCTCTTGCCATGCGATTCCCCTGTGTTGTCTCAGCTTCTATTAGCAAGAAGACCAACATTAGATGCAGCCTCTTACATATACCCACAGGACAGGGAGCCAGTGTAAACTAAACCTCTTTTCTTGAGGTAGTAACCAACATGGAGTAATTGGGTATCATGTTGAGTGCGAATTTTCTGCTTCAGCTGGTTAGAACCTAAGCATTTCTCAGCTTTAACCAGGCTCTAGCAATGGTAAGATCATAGTTCCTACCAATGTCTCCTTCTCTTTTATCCATTTTTTATCTGATCCATGTGTGCTTAGACTTGTCATGAGCCAAATGAACTCCCTCTGTGCCTGTATCTGAGCTTTTCAACCTGAACCTCATTTTCAGTTGCCTTCTCCAGATTCTAGACACTTCAGCTTACCTAAAAGTAGAACTTTCCCCAGTGAGTTCAGTAAGACATTGATCATCATGAATCATCCTCTCCTGAAGGCAACAGACAAGTCACGGGGGAGTGGGGGAGGGGAGGGAGAGAGAGAATATGCACATGTGTATGTGTGTGGTGAGTGTGTATATAGTGTGAAGTGAAGTGTGTGTGTGTGTGTGTGTGTGTGTATGCGAGCGCACACGTGTGCTGCTTCTATGTATGCTCTTATTCTCTGGGATTTCTTCTTTGTGCAACAATTGTCTAAACTCTTGTTCTGTGGACTTGATTCATGATTTATGTCATAAACCATCATAACTGAGACTCACTTGGTGGTCTATACAAAAACTACTAGGGCAAACTATTTCAATAGGATTGAAGTCCTTTTTACCGATGTGACGTACTAAAAGGAGATAGGATGCCTGCAGACATGTGGCACCAACGTGGAAAGCAACTCAGGAGAGCCCTGGAGTAAGCATCCAGCTCAGAAAAGTTAGCTCAGGTTTCTGTGCCCCCAGAATTGTCCATTTATTAGAAGTCCGTTGAAAAGTACATTTACACATTATCTTAGGTATTAACCTGAAACTGATCAGAGAAAGAGAAAGAAGCACAGTTTGTGTGGTCAGTGCTGAAATCATGAAGATAACAGAATTGCAAAGGATGATGACACGGCGGAGGACAGAAGCCATTGACCTAGGAGGCCAGGCCCCGGTCAGAAGATTAATGTGATCATAAGCCATGAGATGGCAGGCCATTCTGTGTCCTCTCAGCAAAACCAGAAACTAGGTGGTGGTGCCAGTGGCAGTGGCTATCAGAGCATGCCAGGGGAAGTCTGAAAGGACAGGAGTGCGGTTTTGAAAAGGCAGTTTTGACAGTGAAGAGATGGCTCAGTAGTGAACAGTGCTGGCTGTACTCCAGATGATGTGGGTTTGATTCCCGCCACCCACATGGTGGCTCACAGCTGTATTAAAGACAGAGAGCCCAGGGGGATTGGGACGACAAACTATTCTTCATCATTGCATGGATAAAATGACACATCCATGCCACTGGACACTTGCTAACAACCAAATATGGTGCACTGCCACAGACACCTGAAGAAAAGAGTGTGTACAAAAGTAACACTCAGATGAGCCTCAGTGTAGCTGGAAGTTGTCCTGGAGCTGAGGTTTAAACCCATATATGGAGGGAACAAGAGAGGTATATGAAAACTATATTTCCCACTCAACTTTTATAGACATGTAAAACTGAACCCTGAAAATCAATTTATTTATAAACTCAATTTCAGCATTTCAGACTCCTGGGTCCTCTGAAGTATATGATTTGCTGAATATTTCAGATATGAGATAGAGTCTAGATACTCCTATTCTAGGTCAGCTCTGTGTTGCTAAATGTTTGGTTAATTTCCTATCTCTTGCCATAGGAAAAGGTAGCAGTTCTCTGTTAGTCAGAAAGCCAGTGGTTCGTTTATGAATACAGTTTAGCCTCTGCGTTCCCTTGCTCTGGCAAGCTCAGTGGAGATGTCCTTGCATTCCTAACTTTGGCTTCCAGGGAGTCATTCCTGTGTTGACACAGGGAGAGGCTTCCTAGCATGTTGGGAAGATGGGGGTGATAACAGATCTCCTGGTCATGGGGAAGTTGGCATCTGGAATGTTGTAGAGTAAATTGGACCAGCACGTCTTCCCAACACATCTCTCTGTAAGTGGTTGCAGCCATATACATATACATATACACATACACATACACATACACATACATATACATATACATATACATATACATATACATATACATATACATATACATATACATATACATATACATATACATATATTTGTAGATTGTATCTCTTTCAGAGTTGATGGCAGCTCTTCTTTCAACAGGCATCTTGTACCCATCTCACCAGAGTCGTCTTCAAGGTCTTCTTACACTTTTTCTCTTCTCATTCTCCCACATGATTGTGTTCTTTTATACAAAAGAGGAACGGCCTCCAGACATTGGTGGCTGCCTTTGCTTTGGTAGATTGTATGCTTTCTGGAAGATAGGGCAGCTTAGTCTGTGACCAGATTACTTTTTCTTTCTCTGAGAGCATTAAATGTAGAAATTGAATCAGACTGTTACACAGGTGAGACTGCTGTAGGCAACAGTGTGGGTGGGCTGTACCTGGACTTTGTCAGAGGTTACTTGGTGCTGATAAAAGACGCCAAACATTGTGACGGCTTTTACTGACTTATTTTTCTAAAAATCAACACAAATAGCTTTAGCTTTTATTGTAACATAGAGGATATTGGAAGACAAAGAAATGAAGTTATAAATAAGATGTATTTTATACAGACATCCAGACACCTCTTCAAAAAGATGAATTGATCTAGATGATTTAGAAAATCTATGCCCCCTCTCTCTGTAGAGCTATTACCTACTGTCTTATCAAATTATATTTGTTATGAGTGACACAAAACAATTTCTTAATCATCTGTATAAAAAGTAGGAAGAAAACAGATGCAGAGATCCTCTAGAAAAGCCAAGAAGCTGAGGAAAATACTAATTTTACTTTAAAGTATTAGTTCTCAAGTCTCTATCCCTTGGACCATGAGCAAGAAAATAATTTGTGAAGATTGTGGTGATGATGCTTCTTACCCAGCTTGGGTTGAGTAGGACTCTTGCTTTTGCTGGGACGTGGCCTCAGGGGACCTGCCAAGTTGTACAGTGCTGGAAGAGCATACTTCTGACCTTGGTTTTTCCTAAGCCAGCACTGTCTCCTTTTGGGGTAGAAGCATGGCATTGCTGGATGGGATAGTAGGTGAGACCTGAGCACTAGAAGACAGTAGTGATATCCAACAGTCAACTAGAGCCAAGTACCAGAAGGCAGGGTGCCCAGGAACTCGGGTTCCTTATCTTAAGCATGCTGCTTTACCTTAAGCCAATGACAAGATCCACATTTACAGTAAAATTAAGAAATCAAATATGACAGCTACATCGTATTGAATTTCAAGGGTTCCACATGATTGGCCACAGGTCTATTAAGATGACCTGCCTGGAATTTATTACCAGTATGTATTATGTTGTTAATGTCATCTGGGCATGTGAAAATCACCCTAGTATCATGTTGCAGATGGCTTTGGGGGGAGGTAGCTTATCAGAGATAATTTATAATATGGATAATCTTGACACAGGAGACCAAGAACCAATGAGAGTTTAGCTTCTAATCATTTCATTAACCATTGACTTATTACAGAAGACAGGGTAGGATACAGGGATGAAAATAGACAGTCTTGTTTGAGCTGCTATAAAAACAAACCATAAAAGGGAGCTCACAACAAACAGAAATGTCACCTAGTTCTAGGGGTTGAGTATTCCAAAATCCAGTGCCTGGGGAAAACCCTTCTCCTGATATGGCCATCTCTCTGTAACCTCATAGTTTAGAAAATAACTCTAGTCTTATCAGTGCCTTATAAGGAGCACTAATGCCACTCATGTGAGACCCACTTCCTGGTACCATCACATTACAGATTGAGTTTCAGCAAATGGACTTGGAGGAGGACAAATATTCAGTCAGAGCAGCAGACCAGACATGACCAGTATGTCAACTGGAGTTGAAGATTATAAAAGGCAAACTATGAGGCAAGGCATAATAGACACACAGAGAACAGTGGGAAAAGCGGGTGGAAAGGCTTGACTGTGGCACAGAAAGGCTCTGAGGGAAGGGAACAGCGAGTTTAGTCAGGTCACCATATAGGGAGAGTATTTCAACCACCAGGGCATATGGGACAGCAGAGCAAAGACACGCTGGGAGATAGAGCCACACAGGGCATTCAGTCTTCCTCTTATTGTGCTTGCAGACCATCTCCCTGTAGTCATGGAGCTAGAAGCAAGGGATGTAAGCCTCAAAAACCTAGATGCTACTCAAAAACTTGAGTAGCTGTCTACTAACCATCTGAGACACCTTAGTTACAGATTTAGTCACATGCAGAATATAGCTGACAAAAAAAAGCACAGTTTGTACTTCAAAGCAAATAAGAGATGGTTTATTGTGGAGTCAAATATGAGTGACAATGGCCTGGGAACTTAGATTCAAACATGGTGGAAGCAGGAACTCGAGATTTTTGTTAGTTACGAAAGAACGTTCTAAATCCAAGTATTGCCAGATGCATGCATGGGTGCCACATGTATGTGTTTTTAGATGCTACTTGATGACCATCCTTAGCCCTTGGGTTAGGGGAGGCTTGTGGTCTGCTAAGAATGCATTTTGAAAGTTTTGATAGTTAAGTCAGATAGGGGTGAACACTGACTGGCTTTCATCATGACTAAAAGTAGGGGAAGATAATTTAGCTTTGTTCTGTAACATTTTCATCCTCACTCTTAGGAAGTGAGCAATTGGTGTAGAATCTTTACCACAAGTGCAGTGATCTCCCTGACTTCAACAACTTCAAGGGAGACCGACTTTATAGAATGACGAGTGTGCGATAGATGAATGAACACTTACGAGACTCCTTCCAGCACTCTATCTTCTTCAGGAGACTGACGAAAAAACAGCAGTGCTATTAAACGCTCCAGTGGCCACCTCCACCTGAGGCCTTAAAAATGATGTGGCACTTGAATGTATCAGGCAGAGGGGGCTGGGAAAGATCCTTTGCAGCTGAGGTGATGTTCAAAGTGATGACTCCCTTTACAACTTGTGAGGTAGGATTCAGGCCACATGGATGACCACAGATAAAGGCTTGTCATTGTCAGTTCAGCCCACTGTTACCTGATGCAAAGCACCAGACCGTTCCACTGGGGAAAGACAGAAGACCTCCGGTGCTCAAGCTCTCAAGTCATATATTCAGTTTGCCCCAACTCTTGTAGTCACATGTGGATATTTTCTCCCTGACAAAGCCAGGAGAGATGGGGTGAGGGGAGAGAATATGTAGCTGCTTTTGTCTTCCGTCCTCCTGAAGAACATTTCACTTCATTGGTAGACATTTAGCAAGTCATGATCGGCTCCTTGTTCACGGGAGTCTGCCTGGTATTGGTTGATGTGTTGGCGCTTTACAGGTGTGTGTCTTTTAATGTCTTCCAGACTGAACGCTTGCCTTTGCAGACTCAGTTCAAAGAGAAAGGAGCTGGTGGTCTTCAGCCCCCTGTAAGTAAGGCCCATGCTGTACTCACCCAGCTATCTCTTACAGTCTGTCAGATGTTCATAAACATTCATTTTATCCATTGCTCCCTATTTAAATGGCTGTTCGTGATGTGATAAAGGCTTCAAACATGCTTCCCCTTGCAGGTAATCTAAAGAACACTCCTAAGTAATCTCAAAAGCAGCTGTCCTTTGTGTGAAACCTGTACCCAGGCAGAGGGGGTCATTTTAGAAATACCGGAGATCATAACAGGGAATTCATTCTAGAGTTAAGTGTCAGCTGTGGCTCAAGGTCAATTCAGAAGGAAAGGTCAAGAGAGAGGCTATTTTGGGCAGTGTTTTAAAATCTCCCTTTGATCAGACATATGGTCAAATGCCAGTTCCTTTTGCTGTGTCCATTCCCTAATCCCCCAGTGCTGAATCTTGGTGTTTATTTTTGTTTTGTTTGACTTAACTCTTCAACTATCTCATATATTCCATCCAAGCCAGAGCCCTTTTTGAGAGGCTCCTGACATCCACAACCATGTCTTCCCCCAGCTGACCTTGGTGAGAACGAATTTCAGACCTCAAATCCTAAAATTCCTCCCAGTTTGTGGTTTACAGTTTGTAGTTCCAAGGCACCACTCCTCTTCCTCAGGTGGACTGCACCATGGTGACTTTCATGGCTGAAGTTTGCCTTGCCGTCCAGTTCCTTGTGGGGTAGGGAATCGGGTTGTGGACTTGAGCAAATTGGACTGTTGCTTGCTTTTGCCAATGTGTTAGAAGGATGTAACCAGTGTGTGTGCTAATGCAAGCAATGTTTGAATTTCTAGAATGGACCAATTAGGAGACTTGACTATGAGGATGAGAACACAGTGCAAGAAGATGGGACTCAGCAGATGTGCCCCCTTTATAACCAGATGTGCCACCAAGACCGAAGCCCTCACCAACATCGCCCACGCAACCCCGAGAGACTCTACATCAACCCAAGAGAACATTATGTGTGATTTTCCTCATTATAAAGGGTGTTCTAACCAATGCCTATTAGACCTGAGAGAGAAACTGAGGCATCTAAACGATTTTAGTCTTAAGGGTGTTGGAATGCTCAATGGATGAATCAGAGCTAAGGGGAGATTGCTTGACTTCATTAAGGGCTCCTTACCCACCAGCTGTGTGTGTGAGCTCACCTGTAGCTTCCCTTCGCTGTAACTCTGCAGCTTAGCTACTAACACTTGGCCTACCTTAGTGTGTTCCTTTGAAGGGGAGGCCCCAGCTGCTGGCAGCCACTCTGCTTGGGTCTCGGGCAGCACGCGTCTGAAATTTAAACAGGTGGACAGATGGGCTCCCAATCCAGTTTACTAATTATTAAGCCGGGATTTAGATTTCCCTAGCATCTCAGTACCATAACAATACCTGCGAACGAGGGTGAGGGGGAAGCAGCAGACTGCTGTATCTAGCCAATAACAAAGACAAGGGGAAGTGGCAAGGCTTGTGTGCTTGTGAACCAGTGTTAGTGCTGTGTGTCCTTCCTGGCCACTAGGCTTCAAGGGCTCCACGGGGCCAGCTGCCCTCTGTCCCCTAGTGACCAGCATGTCTAGTCTTGTCAACTTTGTCCCTGTTGCTGCAGCCTTGTGTTCCACTGGCCAGATTTCCCACCTCTTGAGTCCTAAAAACCCCTGCCAAGATGGGATGCCCTCCTTTTAGCCTTGTCCCTCTTTGCTTACACAGGACAAAGTCAGTGCTCACTTCTTAAAGCTTTCAAGGCCCTCTCACCACACAGGTTTTAGCTAGCTATTCTTCTGCATCCTTTCCTCCTCCACGTCTTATCTACCTCAAGAGAGAGAGAGAGAAAGATTGAAGAAAACCTATTGAAAATTACCACAAAATAACCCCCACGCTTAAATCTTACAAGCCTGGCGGAAAATTTGAAAACTAATTTTTTTAAAGCTACTTCAATATGACTAAATCTGCATGTCCTCTCTTCTCCTCCCCGTAATCACTTGGTCAGAAAGCCCGAAGAGATGCTACACAGTGGATAGCAGTAGTACTCTCTGCCAGGGTAGGCAGCCGCGGTGCTGCACTGTGATGCCCTGATGCCTGCTCCTCCTGCCTGCCTGGAGTTCTAGAACTTAACTTCCCTCTGCCAGCTGTCCATCACCGACAGTGGAGGTCACAGAGGGAAACGTAAAGGCAAAACAATCCTTGATACATCTTAAGAATAGTGTCGCTTTATTGTGTATCCTGGAAAGGGCAGAGAGTGCTCCAGTATTAAGCAATAAAACACTGTGTACTTGTTACACATTTTTTTTTAAAAAAAGAAAACAGTATAAACAGGAAAATAATTAGTATACATTTCTAGCCTGAGCCTCAAGAGGAAACGAGACCATTACCAGATTTACAGTGATACGCCAAAGGCGCCTATTCACACTGTGCTGGCCTGGGTTCTCCTTTGCTTTCTCTTTTCGTCAGGCTTTGTGGGCTAAGTCATAGAGGTGGCTCCATTCCCCGGGTGATGGGCAGCTCTAGGAGCAAACTTGCTCCAATTGCCTCTCATATCTTCAGCAGGGTTAGCGTTTTCAGAAGATGCAGCCCAAAGCACCTAGAGTTGGTCCTCTGGCCCCTCACTGCAGTACTTGATTTACTTTACTGCCTTTATAGCAAAGTTGATGGCCAGCTTCATTGCTCAGAATGCCATTGCGAAGCCAATGTAACAAATGTATAGGATTCCCTGTGAATGTTTCCCAGTAGTTGGGGTTGTACTGAGAGCTTTCTTTGACCCGGGAGCATTTCGTAATACTTGATGGTAGGGCCCAGAGTGCAGCACCCCCTCCTTCAGAAGGCTTTAAAAATACCTTAATACTGAAGACAGTTTCTAGAATCCTGCTGGGAAGTGGATTGTAGAATCCACACCACAAAAGCACATTGTGGAGGTAGGGAGAGGGGCGGGATGTCTTAGTTTGTGCCAGAGAAAAGGATTTGGAAGTCTTTTGTCCTGTCCTTAGCATCGTCCCAGGAGGAACCCACTGTCTACCTTTCTTAGTATTGTTATGAAAAAGTTATTTTAGGGTGTGGGATCTGTCTGCTGCCAGCAAGTTCACTAATGTCTGCAACTCCTGGCTATGAAAGTCCTTGGGCAAACTGCTATATTTTTTGATAGTTGTTGGCCCCAAACATGGGTCACATAGACTTCAGAATAGCTTACTCCAGCACCTCCTGTCTGTTCTCTATTTAAAAAGAAAAAGTCAGCTAAATACAGATCATCTTTAAAAGGGTTTGATTAACCAGTCCCCTCAACCAAAGAATGCCATCCAAAATTAGTCTGCTGACCTCTGAATTTGGAGCACTTGATGGTGCCATTTAAATTTGGAAGTTAGACTGTAAAGGTCAGTAAGTGAGTTTGAGGGACATATCCGCAGCTGGTCATGCTCTCCCCATTACTGTTTCATTAAAGTTCATGGAGACAGAAGTAAACCCCCAGAGCAGATTTCCCATGCGCTGCTCCCATTCTGCATTCCAAGGAGGCAGGGGTGCATGCTAAGCCTCACCACAGCCCCCATTGCCTATTTCACCTGCCAGCATTGTGGCGACAGTACTAGACCACCAGATTCATGGCATCACAATCCACTGAAGTATCATTACTGGCTAGGATCAGCCTGGCTTAATGGAATGTGCATATAAACTCGTCATGTGCTATGTCTTCCATGACAGTTCCCTCCATGCCAGACGTTTTGCATGGTCTAAATGTGAAGATATTGTCATGCTTTGGAGTATATGACATTCTTACCTGTCTTACACACACACACACACACACACACACACACACACACACACACGAGAAAGAGACTAAAGAAATACCCATTAAGTGACCTGGTTCTTGCCATTGCTATTATTTTCTATGTCCTGGTCACTGCTAAACAGAACCAAGTCCTTCACCCCAAGTTGTCTTTCATAGAAGTCTAAGTCTCCAGAATTGTGTGTGTTGTCGCTTGTCTTTTCTTATTCTCACTCTCCTCCTGGTGCTGTTCTTGCTGTACAGTAGAGCCTGCCTTGAAATTAGAGGATCTGCCATTCTCAGAATCAACAGATCTATACCCAGCATTAACCCCGAGTGTGAAATCTTAGGAGACTAACCTGAAATGTCTCAGGTATCCGCTGTCCCGGCCCATGAACCTGAGGCTTTCCCTGTCAGCTGTGCAGAACTGTGACAAGAGCTAAACTAGGGGATGGTGAGTGAGAAACTTCTCCACAACCTGACAAGTACCCATGACTCTGCTGTTTGACTTTCAGCTTCCCATACCTTTGCCAGTCTTTAGAGTACTAGAATGTTCCAGGAGAGCCTTCAACAGTGGGCAAATTCAATCTGATCAAGTCTGAATATAGCCAATTGCAAAGTGCAGACATTCCATTATTACAATAAACGTTTATTCCATAAAGTATTTCACATCTGGGCCATGGAGGTGGATCCTCTGATAAAGGCACTTGCCATGCAAGCCTGGGGTCCTGAGTCCAATCCCTGGTGATAACATAGAAGTAAAAGAGTGACAAGGGCCACAACATGACTGGCCCACTTACCCCCACTTGAGCTCATACACCTCATGCATATGCAATAATAATAATAAATATTGTTAGAAGGTTCATCTCTGGCAGGCTTTAGGTAGGATTGCAGAGACATATATTAGAATTCATGGTTGTTCCTGTTATAAATTTCACTGTTAATAAGTACCTTTACTGAGTGCAGGATAGGTTCTAGGGCCAGCATCCTACATGAATCATCTCACTAGATAGGCTCGCATCCCTGTTCTGTCCTCTTTCAAGAGCTCCCATGGGAACAGACAGGTTCCTACTCCCATACCATCCAGTTGTAGTCATGCAGATCGTCAGTCAACTGTTATCTCCAAACCTGCTTTGTTTGAAGGGGTGGGGGCATAGTCTTGGTTTTCTTTTTAGGGCAGCGTGATAGCCTGCACATAAAACTGTAAGAAATGTTAAAGCAGAAAGCAAGTGCACATACTCACCTTCGCCCTGTAAATATTCAGACACTCTTCCATCCATTAGGTTATGAGACAAAGGCCAGCCAAGCAAATCAGATAAAGAAGCCTACACCAATGGGTTTGCTTTTACAGGGCACTGACTTCTAACATTCTCTCCTAATCTTAATTCGGCACTCTTCTTGCTGTTTGCCTCTGTACAATAAAGATTCACCTCCCAGGGTGGCAACACTCATCCTGCAGACAGCTAGAAAGAAGCCAGAGAAGGGTAGAAAGGGTGAAACCTCGAAATGCTAATGTCACACCTCCTGCTCCCTGGCTTTGTGTGTCTCTGTTCTGGTGCCTGAATGACAAGTCTTCATCCTTAGGTCATTCAGAGACTAAAAGAATCCAGGACTTTTATCCATATTAAACCAAAAGCTAATGTTAGCAAACCCAGTTAACGGTAAAATGTTACTATAGTAATCTTTTCACAGCAGATGACATGTATGGATTTCTTCCACTTAGGAATAGACTCTGGTCTTCATTAGAGTGAAGGCTGGTCTGGAAGTCTTTGGTAGATGTGTAAGGGCTACCTGCCTCCAGCCCAACCTCACCAGGTGACACCTTATACCGGAATTGGTCTTTAGCCCGAGGACTACATCACGTGTGCTAATAAGCCAGGAAGCCACCAGTCTCCTATACCAGACTCTGCCCTTCCTTCCGGGCAAACCAACAACATCCCATGCCTATCTGCAAGAGCTATCAGAAATAAGTCCAGCAGTTCTTCCTGATTCAGTGAGCTGGACTGCTATTCTCTTTGGTATAAATCATGTATCTCAGTCTGTTGGGCTTCCTCACGGGAGGACTGACCCTATGTAATTTGAGTCACCAAACCATTAACACCACCAAGTTGACCACAGAATCTAGTCACTCACTGGATCAACAAAGGCTAGGGTGGAGCTTCAAGTGAAGTATGCGGTACCAGCGTCTGGAGCGAGGAGAGATTTGCTGAAGGCCCCTGGAAGATGCGCATTCCCAATATGGATGCATCAGATAATAACCAGCCATCCCTAGAGGCATACTAAAACTGATCAGCATGTTTGAAAATAATTTTAAAGATTAAGCCCAGTGCAACAGAATTCGGTAAAGATTTCTCAGGTTGTCCTGACCACAGGATGGGGGTGGGGCTGTTCACTGCTCTGAAGTCAGGAACCTGTTGAAGAGTTACTGACATTTATCTTTAGTAACGAGTGTTATCTTGGGTTGCACTGTCAGTGCTATGCAGATTTATGGGAAAGACGAAAATATCTGTGAATTGACCAACTGACAGGCATT
Source organism: Rattus norvegicus (assembly GCF_021556685.1). Lineage (NCBI taxonomy): Eukaryota > Metazoa > Chordata > Mammalia > Rodentia > Muridae > Rattus > Rattus norvegicus. Next base: position 68,166,623 of record NC_141544.1, read on the forward strand.
TGCCCTCTTGGGCTACAATTCCACAGTGGATTTATCACACTTGTCACCAGGAAACACTACATAGGGGGCAGGTCACTTAGATAATGAAGAGAGCTGCACTTGGTGTTTCAAGTTCTAATGACTATCACAGTCTTCAGTAAACGAAGGGGCCTTTTGGAACTAGGTCAGTCTCCTGCCAGTCTAAGGTGGGAGGCTACACAGTTGCCCCTTCATGGGTTTACCCAAAACATTTCTAGGATCAGATCTCATGGGACCACACAATGGCTGCTTTTGTGACCTACACTGGATTGAGTGTATCTCCTGGAATTTGGCTGTAGAAGGTAATTAGAGGAGACCCCAAGGGACATCCTCCCTGGGAATCCGTAACATCAGATTTGCTACAGTGACTTAGGACTGAGCCCTGTCCCCAACCCAGATGTGTCTGACAGCCGTGAAGAGATGGATTCTTTGTCTTCCTCAGAGGTTAATTTCCCTCAATGACACGCAGTAGATCTATGAAGCCCCGAGTTAACACACAGTTTTTCAAGTGAATGGACACCATTGCTTTGGTTTTCAGCACTATTTTTAAGAACAATCAGGATATTAAATCCAGTCGAGTGTATTTATCAAGCTAAAGTAAATTCCTCTCTGAAATCTTATGACCCACCCCAGTGTTCGTTATGTTTTGAGTAGAGGCAGCAGAAGTTTATTCTGCATGTATTAGTTTACTGCAGGGTACCCCATGGCTCAGTCACACCTCTGTACTCTCACATGCTCTCACTAGACATAAGTGCAAAGAGTCTCTTCGATGGAGTACATCCCACCCAGAGTGTCCAGCGTCTTGGTTTCACGGTATACTTGAAATCCCAAATCCTCTGTAAAAAGTGTATGCTAAGTAGCAGGTATTGCTACCAGATCCCCAAATTATTCCATTTGTCTATAAAAGTTCCTATTGCTCCTCTCCCTTCCGCTTCTAGCTCTAAGCCAGCGCTACAATATACCATCCATCTCCAGCCTGTTTGCTCCCCCTCCATGTGGTCCTCACCCCTCAACCTGTCTACTTGGCAGCTTTGTCCCTTCAAGTCACTGCTCTCTGTCTCACAGGCTGCACCAGTGGTAGTGGGGAATAAGATGTGTAAGGGCTAGCTTCAAGCGAGAGCCTTCTTTCAAAGTGGTTTTTACTAAAGCCCCTGGGCTTAGAAATGAGAAACTCTCTGTCTATTATATTTTTCTATTCTTGTTTTGCTATTTTTACTTCTGGAAAGTGATCTCTGTCTGAAAAGAGGCTTTCTCCTGGTTTTAACTCTCTCCCTATTAACCCTCTCACACTGAAAGTTCCACCTTGTGTTCTCAACTTCCAACTCTGACCCAAAATTAAATCTCACAGTGGAAATCCCAACTCTTGTACTTCTACTTCAAAATAGTAATTCCTTCTGCAGAGGAAACTCTAGCTGTTGCCCTGGAAAACCAGTGAGGCCCCACACTGGCTCTGTCCAGATCTCATAGCAAGCCTTGCTTCTTGGAGTCTAAGCTGAGGCTAATGCAGTTGCTTCTCAGTACCTGGGTGTTGAATCCCAGATAATGAATGGCAGAAGTGTTTTGCACACCGCCTGTGCTTCACTAATGGACAATGGGTAATCTAGACAGCCTTCAAGTAGGAGTAAGTCTAGCTCGATTGGGAATCCCTTTATCCCCACTGTTTGCAAAGGAAGCATGCCTTGCTGTCTTTTTATAGTAGAGATCCATTGCTTGTTTTTGAAATTCTTTGCATTTTGTTTGTTGTATAGAAAGAGTTCAATACCGTGTATTTCTACTTGTGAGAAAAGACTGAAGTTATAAATTTAAGCATTAGAACAGAAACAGTAGTGTAGTTGGGTGAATAAAATTCAATCAAAGACGTTGCGAAACACAAAAATAAACACAAAGATCAGCTTAGACTTTGATATTATATTTTGAATACTAGATGTCAATCTGGGGGTTTTAGACAGTCTTTAAATTTCCAGAAATTGTCTTTTATTTTTGCATTTTGGACTATATGGCTCTAGATATTTTGAATAAAGTTTTTTTATCATCTAATTTTTTTATTTCTGTTCTCAATAACTCAATTATTAAGGTACATATGAAATCACTAACCCTAACTACCTGACCATGGAATTCACAAACTATAAACAATCTGAAATTCTTCTGTGCTCGGGGCCTCCCTAAAGACACACAAGAGTGGTGTGTGCTTCAAACAGTACAAAAAGTGGAAGGCATTGCTGTAGCTACTTATAAAAACCACATGGCACAGGGTTATTGTTCATTTGTATATGTGTGGTGTGGTTATATGCATGTGAGTGCAGGTGCCCTGGGGATAAAGTCATCAGACTGCCCTGGAGCTCTAGGCATCCTGATTCAAACTCGGGTTCTCTGCGATAGAATATGCTCCTAACCACTGGGCCATCCTTCCTGGGCCCGGTAATACTTTTAAAACGCTGTTTCCAAATTGTTCATCATTCACTTATTCCTTTAATCACTTAAAATACTTTCCTCTCAGGAAATTATGTCAGTGCTATTGTAAGTGGCCACTAAGTGTTGCTATACATCAAAAGCAAATGAAAACATGGGCAGCTATGGAAGATTCCAGAATTTTTCCTGTCAGTGCCTCTGAAGTCTCAAAATCTAGGAGCCATATTTTAAGAACATTTTATTATTGAGATAAACTCATACTCATAAACTCAAAACCATAACTTGTAAAAAGTATTAAATTTCATAGCTTTTAGTATATTTACAGGTTTTGAAGTCATTACCATAATATTTCAATTTTGTTCATTACCCCCAAAATAAACCTATGCACATTTCCTTCTACGAAGTCCCTGACTTGGTCCTGGAGAAGCCACATTCTTCTGTCTGTCAGTTGTTTGTTCTGGGCATGGTATATATTTGGCAGTACGCCATAGGTATTTGGTCCTGGGAGATTCAGTCTCTCATTTGCCCCATGCTTCCCAAGTTAACCTTATTGCTTCATGCACTTCCCTCACAACGTCAGTTCACCATAACAGGTTGTGCCCATTAGCACTGAACACTTGGGACATTTGCCTTTGGGAAGTAATTATGAATTATTAATGAAACTGCTATGAACACTGGTGGTTTGAGTAGGTATGTCCCCAAAGACTCGTGTGGCACTGTTAGGAGGTATGACCTTGTTGGAATAGCTGTGGCCTTGTGGGAGGAAGTATGTGGAGGTGGGCTTTGAGGTCTCAGATATACTCAAGCCATGCCCAGTGAGAGAGTCACACTTTGCTGTCTATAAATCAAGATGTAGAACTCTCAGCTCTTCTAGCACCATGTCTGCCTGCACACTGGCATGCTTCCTGCAGTGATAGGCGCTGGGGTCCAGGAATTACCTCACGACCACAGGAACACCAGTCTTAGTCAGACAGGGATAGTGTCCTGAGCATGTGCCCCAGGACTGACAAACCAGGGCCATGGTCCAGATTTGAAAACTGAACCATGACCCCAAGTTTAGATCCTACAGGGTTTTTAAGCCCAAATCCACAAACATCTATGCCAATTTATATTACCAATCAGGATTTAGGGATAGGAGATTTCCTCAGGAACATGTCTTCGTTGTACAGTTATCCTGCTACAATTGGTTGGGATATTCAACGGTGACAGGGGACTTATATTCATGTCTTAACTTGTCTACCAGAATGTCAGTAATCCATGTTCATGTCTCTGCCGAGGTATATATCAGTTTTCAGGGAGATCTTGGGAACTTAAACTTTACTCGCTTTGACTACTATTCAAATGGAAGTCTTATTTAAATAGTTTCTTATATTGGTGCGGGTGTCTATTATGTTGGGGGTCACACCCAGCAGCTGCTTATACCATAAAAGCTTATGCATAGGTGCAAGAATTGCTGTTGGGTGGTTGTTTTGGGTCCAAACTTATTGTGGGTCTCTATACAAAACAGTTCTACTGACTTCTATCAAAATTAGTTTCCAAGTGCACAGAACATAACAAAATGTCATCAATCTTGGCATTAATAAGTTTCCTAGCAGAAATATATGAGATTGTTTCCTTATAATGGCAGGCTAGCCAGGTCACCACTTCCTAGGCCATAAATGTCATCTAAGCCTTAATACTTTACCTAGACTTTACCATTCAATCTGGGTCTTAATGTTTTATCTAAGCCCTAACAATAATAATGGTCTGAACCTCTGAACTGTAAGCCAACCCCAATTAAATGTTTTCCTTTATAAGAGCTGCCATAGTCATGGTGTTTCTTCACAGCACTGCAAACAGGAACTAAAATATGTCCGTACAGTTTCCATGTGGAATGGCTTGGCTTTCCTTGCACTCATCTAGGAATGGACCTATAGTTTGCATGGCTACTGTGGCTTACGCTTTTGGCTTTTTCAAAGCTGCTGTACCATTCTCACCAGCATGTTCTCTTCAGTCTTGGTGATGATAGCAACCATAATATTGTGTATGTGTTGCTGGGATTTTCCTGCTTCCTCATGGTATTTACTTATTTACTCCACCTCCTTAAGGAAGACAACAATCCATCAATCACTCCTTTCTCAGGAGCAGTGTGAAAACAGACTACAGACTATATCGCACCCACAGTTAGCCGAGTTCTCACTGAGAGGATGGACTTAGGAGACAAATGCACCCAAACAAGCATTGTAAGAACAGGTGTCAGAACACGGAAGAAAGCCATGAGCCTGTAACAGACATGGGAAATTAGAGAAAAGGAATCAGACAGAGTTGACAATTTGCCCCACCACATACTAGTCATGTGCTATATGCCCATAGTTCCAGGACTTGGATGTATCAAGACTTCAGAGTATCAGGATTTCAGAGTTATCAATAGCTACATATCAGGTTCAAGGCCAGCCTTGGCTACACAAGACTTTGGGTCAAAAGAAAAAGGTTGATGGACTTAGAGGAAAAAAAAACAAACAAACAACCAATCCATGGGGTTGATTCAGTTGCTGATTCCTTCATGAGTACCAGTAACTAGGACCCATTTTGAACTTCCAAGGTGATGCCGCTGAGCCAGCATTCAGAGCTGGAGTCATCTGCCTCCTACAAATCCCTGATGTCAGCCTCCCCACCCCCACCCCTGTGCTTAACCCATGGGAGCCAGTAAATACAACTAATACCTCCATCAGGACTAGTCTAGGTGTTTTCCCCAAAGAGAAGGGGAAAGTTCGCCCCTTTCACCGTATCATTTACCTATCACAACCTTTTACTGTCAGTCCTTCTTACCTTAGGATCCTAGCCAGCTAGCCACAGGTTTGCTTGTGTTTTCCTGTTTGTTTCTTTGATTGATTGGTTGGTTCCTTGGATGGTTGGTTAGATGGTTAGTGTTGTTTAATCACCCCAATATTTGTAGTCTCCAAAACGTGAACACAAACAACAAACAAAAATCTGTCACAGAATAAAAGCAAGGAGAAACACTCTGACCACCTACACAGCCCCACCACGAAAAGTTCCCTGGCAGTACATTTAGCTGGAGGTTACACGGGTGAGAGATGGTCCTTCAAACCCAAACACAGACATACGTGTTCCGCACGGATCACTTGTGCAACAGTTTAAAGCTTGAGATTAAACAACAACAAAAATTCAAAGAACTTGTCTCAGTGGTTAGACATGCGTGCGATGCCTGATCAGATGTCTGGCCTCTCTGTTTCTTTGCTGGAGAGATGCCAAGAAATGCCTTTCCACCAAAATGCAAGGGGCAGCGGGGATTGGGGTGGGATACACTTCTATACCTTCTGAAGTTGTTGCAAAATGCTCTGGAGAAATTCGATGTGAATCACCCAGAAAATAAGCAGTTCATAACTTGGACTTAAAATAGCCCTCTGAATTCTAGTCTAATGTTTCCCACTTGCCATTGCTTTGTGTAGTGTATTTAAGTACGACCACGCCTTTTTGTCCACAGTCTCCTGGGCTCCTGTCTTCTCTAAATACTTTGCCTTCTGCTGTATTTATGGCACAGAGGTCAGTGAGGGTCTCCCTCTTTTGCCCTGGCAGATGTATGCTCCAAGCAAAGTAAAGAACAACGCAACAACTTTGCTGACCTAAATTGCTACCTTTGTATCAGTTGGCCTGGTCTTCTTCATTGCAGGGAGGCATAGGGATGCTGAGAACTCCCCATGGCCAGATCAACAACTGGAGACTTCCCACACAGGCATGAAAAGAGATTGGGCCTTGCGCATTCTGGGACTAATCGTGAGCTTTGAGAGGCAGCTCTCTGACTTCTTTTCCTGGCTAAAGGAAAGGCAGAGTCTTTTCTTACATGTAAAAGATGTACTGACACAGATGTCCCCTGCTGTGAGCCAACAGACTTCCAGGATTTTCCTGGAATAGTTCTTTATTCCAAAATAAGCTTGGTTATCCCCATAGAAACCTCTCAGATGGGATACCACTATAGTGGGTTCAGTACCCAGAGTCTGAATTCAAACATCAGATGGTATGGGTGAAAACAGGGACTATGAGATCATGGCCCTTCCTCCTCACATTTCAACCTATCCTGTGTACAGGAGTCGAGGGTGGGAAATGGTGCCACTGTCCTGTTCTCTGCTGTGAATACAAGAACCCCACTTTCTACAGCTTCCTTTTCTTTCTTTTTAAAAAAGATTTTACTTATTTATATGAGCACACTGTCCTGTCGCTGTCTTCAGACACACCAGAAAAGGACATCAGATCCCATCACAAATGAGACACTATGTGGTTGCTGGGAATTGAACTTCGAACCTTTGGAAGAACAGTCAGTGCTCTTAAATGCTGAGCCATCTCTCCAGTCCAATGTGTAGACCAGACTGTCCTCAAACTCGTGATCCTCCTGCCTCTGCATCCTTCAGCAAATCCTACCGGCTTACACCACCATAACCAGTTAGCTGCTTGTTTCTAAAGAGGCAATGTGAGGTTGTCAGGACAGCAAGGTACTGGAGAGGATTCCAGTACAGGAGAACAAGGTAGCCATCATCAAAGGACAGGTGGGGGAAACATAAGAACTGCGGCTCACCAGGATGATGGGTGGTGTGCAGTGGAGTGGTATGTGCCTGTGCATGTGCAAGTGTGTGTGTGTGTGGCTGTGTGTATTCAGGTTGTGTTCTCAGACAGCAAAACATATAAAAATTCTGGAATGTAGGATAAATATCAGGCATCTACAGCTGTGGAATGTAAGGCAGGAAGTAGGATCAGATGGGGGAAGACGCAAACTAGCCCCACCACATAGAACACTCCAGAAGGCAAAGCAGCCATTTGTAACCCTGGCAAGACTGGCAGCTGGCTTTGCAAGCCTTCCCCTGCAGGGGAGCTCTGTGGCAGTGCTTCAGATCTGCCTTGGTACACACTCTTAATGCTGACTGGTTCACTTTGGGGATCTACTCCAGGGCACCTCCTTCATGGTCTTGGTGGACCATACGTATGCACCTGGCTTTGGGGCTAAGACTGATCCACTATGTCTCCATTTTCATTCTTTATTTTAGATTTGCCTTACTCTAAATGGTCGAATAGAGGTAGTAGTTGGTCAAGGAACACAATGCTCATTATCATCCTTGAGAATTTAGAGCCCCTGAGGACCACATCTTTCTGAGGCTAAAATTACCCTCTTTATGTCAATATCAAGGGACACCAGCCAGACTCTAAGGGTACACAGATGTCTTTCCACACTGGGTTACAGCATCCTGAATCTTCTTACAGATAAGGATAATTAGCTCTGTCAAGTTGGTAGTATCACTCCAGTTGCTCTCTAGACAGACATAGCTTAGACTCCACTGGAACTCTCTCTGTTGAAAGTGTGTGTCCCCCTGGGAGATGACCCACAGAGCCCAGAACTCAGAAACAGAAGGGTATCAAATTCCTCCATGAATCAGAGCATGATGGTCTGTGGGCACACTCCTGTTCCCATATTTGATTTTGCTCCTATGTTGTCTTTCTGTCACAAACACAGTCTCATGTAAAGATCTTGAACTCAGTGTGCACATTCTTTCCTGGAGGAGAGCACCTATCCCTGTAGGTTAGAGCTTTTATGTCTAAGATAGCACACCAACCCCCCACTTCAATTAACAGTAACAGTGATTTGTGTCAATTTCTAATTGTCACTTATTATGAAATGCCCAATGAATCCCACACTGTTGGACCTACATTCACTTTCTTCACTGTAAACGAACCCCTGTATGTGAGTCAATGTTGCAACATGTATGGGACCATGTCAGAGACCCACATATTCCCTAAGTACACAAACTGCAATAAGTTGCAATGTTTGCTGAAGCCTTAGAGAAAGGAAAGGAAAATCAATATGCAGGATGCGTCCATTCATTCCCAAGACTAGCAAGGTAGTTTGTGTGTTGATTTCTTTGCCATGCTGGAGACTTTGATGCTGGCAGGTTGGCTATTGAGTGGCAGCAGTAATTTGGAAGGATTTATGAAAGTGACAGTGCATACTGCTGCCCCCATTCATAACGCCTGCCTCTGCTTGCCTTCTTGCTGTGCCAGAAGAAACCAATGTGCTCAAGAGAGCAAGAAGGGGTCAAACTCAGCATTTTATGGTAGCATCAGCCCACTTATTTCCCTTGTTAATTTTTTCCTCTTCATACTATTACACTGACTATTTGATTTCAATGTAAGATATGGAGGGAAAAGTATACATCCCATGGAACTTCCCTAAACAAAGTTTCTCTTGTAAACAATTGTGAAAAGCACCCCCATATGACCATAGTACTGATCTGAGAGAAAGACACAAGTGTAACAGTGGCAGAGATGTAGAGACTACGTGAAGCATGGATTGTGTGCCTTTGAGTCTTGCTCCTTCTTGGTCATAACGAACTTCATCTAAAAATGGCCTGCTGCCGGGCTATGAGTTGGTGGGTCCTGAGAAGACTCAGTACATGAGAAGAATGACCAGTTGCTATGCCTGGTGTCCCATGATGATATATGCCATCTCTGCCATGTTAAGAATAGCTCGGAATCTTTTTTTTAAGTCATAATTATCTGATGGAAAAGTCCTACACTTGTCCTGGCTTTTAAGGCCTCTGCTATGACTTCTAGCGTGAAACCTTCAGTAAGGTTCACAGAACTTTTTTTCCCAACACAGGCTCAATCTGGATGTGCTAGAGACCCCTCTCCTGCCAAGAGTCTCACTCGAAGGTAAAATGTGCCTTGTGCAGCCAAATATGCATCACAGCAGGTTCCCAGGTATTAAACTCCTGTCTTTAGAACATAAAGAGAAGACATCAGCCTTTTACTTTATTCCTTTATGGTAGATGATCTAGATTTAAAGAAAAAATAGTCTAGTTACTTTCAACAACTAGAATTTTAAACAATTTACTGGCGTGTTTAAAATAAACTTGTAATTCCACTTTGGTTTTTGCTTACTTGTTTTGTTTTTTTTTTTGAGACAGGGTCTCACCATGTAGATCTGACTGTCAGAGAACTCACAGAAATTTGCCTACCTGCTTCTACCTCCTAAGTGCTAGCTAGGATTGAAGGTGTGCACCACCACACTCTACTAAACTTAGAATTTCACATCTTAGAATTAATATAGAACTTATCTCTGGAATTCATGATGTTACTGGAAATGGCCTATAGCCTGCCAAACAATGTCTTGCTTGGCCAGCTCCTTACACATAATACTAGAGAAGTAGTGGGGAAATGGGATTCTCTGTGGTATATTCAGACTCTAAGCATCTCTTCCTACATTTAGACAAAAGTAGGATAATTAATATAATTCTGGTTTAAAACTATAGCTTTGGATATGTGTGGTTGTTCATACCTGTTATCCCAATGCTCAGGACATGGATACAGGACGATCATAGACAAATCTCAGATGTATAGTAACTAAGTTCAGCCCGACTATATGGAGACCCCGCCTTATCAATGATCGGCATGGCACAGTAAACCTAAGAGTACAGTAGTGGTGCACATCCCTTGATGGTAACCATCGACTCTAACGGTGGCTCAAGACCCACTCAACAAGAGGGATTTGATACCTGGTACTGGAAACAAAGATAACTACTCAGAACTAGTGAAAACATATTAATTGGAGAAGAATCGATAACCACTCATTTAGTCCAGCAGAGTCCCTAACAACAATCTATAAACATTTGCCCTTAGACCCAAACAAAGATAAGTGCAGCCTTCTTTCTCTCCTTGAGGAAACTTCTTTTTGCAACAGAGACTATTAAGACTATAAGCTATAAAAATGCAGAATTTTAGACCCCAGTCCCAATAGATGGGTTTACAAAACACTCCTGCATCCAAGGATCAGGGAATATTACACAAGAGGGGCCAGAAAGGTTTTAAAAGCCAGAGAATTAGGGAGTTTGCTATGAGATTATGTCACAAGCTCTACTCATAAAGTCTCACCAATACATGGCACATGTACCATGCCACTAAAGGAAGGTATGGGACTGGTGAGGTAGGACATGCTCAAACCCTGGAAATCTCAGAGTTCGAGAAGACAGGAGTAATACTAACTCCTTCCCTCACTCCATGTTTTTGGGCACAAAACTACCACCCCTAAGTAGGTGACTATGGACACCAGCCAATGTAGCACAGCACCTGGAATTCTTCTCCATGCAAATAGAGCATCACCAGCATCTTAGCCTCAGCCAATAGACAGTATTTACCCCCAAAATCACATCCCACTTCCCAAGGTTCATATAGTCCCTGTCCACATGGACCAAAGCACACAAGTTATTTCAGCAAGGATCCTCTGAGACTAGCTGCTCTTAACTAAGCTATAACACTTGAGGGAAGGTTCTCTCCCTGGACAAACTCATCATTGGACCTTGGACCTGCCTGGCTGGCCAGGCTCCTATGGCTCACATCAGAACACTGATTTCTGACATTGTTATCACTACTGCAGTCACTGTGGGACCAGGACCCCCGCAGGACCCAGGTCACTTGCCCTGTGCTGACTGTCTAAACCTTTATTTAAAAAAAAAACAAACATTTTTATTTATTTTCTAAGAGTGGTAAGAGAGTATTCACTGCAGGACCAGAGCCCTGTGGATCCTATTCCCAGACTCTGCTTCAGCCTCCCATGGTCTGGTGCACAGCAAGGTCTGATGCCCAAAGGGAAGGGGCAGACTGTGGACCACAGTGACTATAATTCAGACTGTTCTATGGTTGAGTGGAAATCCTATAAGCTATGGGAAATGTATGAAAACCCATGAATTACTCCCCATACAAGGTCATGACCCAAACTTATTGGACCAAGCCAAATTTGTTACTTCTGGTTCATTCCTGGCATCAGCCAGTATACCTTAGCAGGACTCACAGCTTCTTTGGTGTAGAGTTCTGTTACTCTCTTGTGCTCTGCTGGTTATTATTTAATCCTGCCTATGGATCTGGAGGCCAGGGTGAACGATGGAAGTTATGAATTACGTCTTAAAAGAGAGAGATTGGGAAACCAGAAGAGACTGCTCTCTGCACACACATCTCGGATGCCAGAGGAAAAACCCAAAGACCATCTGGAACCCTGGTGCACTGAAGCTCCCGGAAGGGGCGGCACAGGTCTTCCTGGTTGCTGCCGCTGCAGAGAGCCCGTGGGCAGCACCCCACGAGCGAACTTGAGCCTCAGGACCACAGGTAAGACCAACTTTTCTGCTGCAAGAAAGCTGCCTGGTGAACTCAAGACACAGGCCCACAGGAACAGCTGAAGACCTGTAGAGAGGAAAAACTACACGCCCGAAAGCAGAACACTCTGTCCCCATAACTGACTGAAAGAGAGGAAAACAGGTCTACAGCACTCCTGACACACAGGCTTATACGACAGTCTAGCCACTGTCAGAAATAGCAGAACAAAGTAACACTAGAGATAATCTGATGGCGAGAGGCAAGCACAGGAACCCAAGCAACAGAAACCAAGACTACATGGCACCATCGGAGCCCAATTCTCCCATCAAAACAAACATGGAATATCCAAACACACCAGAAAAGCAAGATCTAGTTTCAAAATCATTTTTGATCATGATGCTGGAGGACTTCAAGAAAGACGTGAAGAACTCCCTTAGAGAACAAGTAGAAGCCTACAGAGAGGAATCGCAAAAATGCCTGAAAGAATTCCAGGAAAACATAAATAAACAAGTAGAAGCCCATAGAGAGGAGACACAAAAATCCCTCAAAGAATTCCAAGAAAACATAAATAAACAAGCAGAAGCCCATAGAGAGGAGACACAAAAATCCCTGAAAGAATTCCAGGAAAACACAATCAAACAGTTGAAGGAATTAAAAATGGAAATAGAAGCAATCAAGAAAGAACACATGGAAACAACCCTGGATATAGAAAACCAAAAGAAGAGACAAGGAGCTGTAGATACAAGCTTCACCAACAGAATACAAGAGATGGAAGAGAGAATCTCAGGAGCAGAAGATTCCATAGAAATCATTGACTCAACTGTCAAAGATAATGTAAAGCGGAAAAAGCTACTGGTCCAAAACATACAGGAAATCCAGGACTCAATGAGAAGATCAAACCTAAGGATAATAGGTATAGAAGAGAGTGAAGACTCCCAGCTCAAAGGACCAGTAAATATCTTCAACAAAATCATAGAAGAAAACTTCCCTAACCTAAAAAGAGAGATACCCATAGACATACAAGAAGCCTACAGAACTCCAAATAGATTGGACCAGAAAAGAAACACCTCCTGTCACATAATTGTCAAAACACCAAACGCACAAAATAAAGAAAGAATATTAAAAGCAGTAAGGGAAAAAGGTCAAGTAACATATAAAGGCAGACCTATCAGAATCACACCAGACTTCTTGCCAGAAACTATGAAGGCCAGAAGATCCTGGACTGATGTCATACAGACCCTAAGAGAACACAAATGCCAGCCCAGGTTACTGTATCCAGCAAAACTCTCAATTAACATTGATGGAGAAACCAAGATATTCCATGACAAAACCAAATTTACACAATATCTTTCTACATATCCAGCACTACAAAGGATAATAAATGGTAAAGCCCAACATAAGGAGGCAAGCTATACCCTAGAAGAAGCAAGAAACTAATCATCTTGGCAACAAAACAAAGAGAATGAAAGCACACAAACATAACCTCACATCCAAATATGAATATAACGGGAAGCAATAATCACTATTCCTTAATATCTCTCAATATCAATGGCCTCAACTCCCCAATAAAAAGACATAGATTAACAAACTGGATACGCAAGGAGGACCCTGCATTCTGCTGCCTACAGGAAACACACGTCAGAGACAAAGACAGACACTACCTCAGAGTGAAAGGCTAGAAAACAACTTTCCAAGCAAATGGTCAGAAGAAGCAAGCTGGAGTAGCCATTCTAATATCAAATAAAATCAATTTCCAACTAAAAGTCATCAAAAAAGATAAGGAAGGACACTTCATATTCATCAAAGGAAAAATCCACCAAGATGAACTCTCAATCCTAAATATCTATGCCCCAAATACAAGGGCACCTACATACGTAAAAGAAACCTTACTAAAGCTCAAAACACACATTGCACCTCACACAATAATAGTGGGAGATTTCAACACCCCACTCTCATCAATGGACAGATCATGGAAACAGAAATTAAACAGTGATGTCGACAGACTAAGAGAAGTCATGAGCCAAAAAGACTTAACGGATATTTATAGAACATTCTATCCTAAAGCAAAAGGATATACCTTCTTCTCAGCTCCTCATGGTACTTTCTCCAAAATTGACCATATAATTGGTCAAAAAACGGGACTCAACAGGTACAGAAAGATAGAAATAATCCCATGCGTGCTATCGGACCATCATGGCCTAAAACTGGTCTTCAATAACAATAAGGGAAGAATGCCCACATATACGTGGAAATTGAACAATGCTCTACTCAATGATAACCTGGTCAAGGAAGAAATAAAGAAAGAAATTAAAAACTTTTTAGAATTTAATGAAAATGAAGGTACAACATACCCAAACTTATGGGACATAATGAAAGCTGTGCTAAGAGGAAAACTCATAGCGCTGAGTGCCTGCAGAAAGAAACAGGAAAGAGTATATGTCAGCAGCTTGACAGCACACCTAAAAGCTCTAGAACAAAAAGAAGCAAATACACCCAGGAGGAGTAGAAGGCAGGAAATAATCAAACTCAGAGCTGAAATCAACCAAGTAGAAACAAAAAGGACCATAGAAAGAATCAACAGAACCAAAAGTTGGTTCTTTGAGAAAATCAACAAGATAGATAAACCCTTAGCCAGACTAATGAGAGGACACAGAGAGTGCGTCCAAATTAACAAAATCAGAAATGAAAAGGGAGACATAACTACAGATTCAGAGGAAATTCAAAAAATCATCAGATCTTACTATAAAAACCTATATTCAACAAAACTTGAAAATCTTCAGGAAATGGATAATTTCCTAGACAGATACCAGGTACCGAAGTTAAATCAGGAACAGATAAACCAGTTAAACAACCCCATAACTCCTAAGGAAATAGAAGCAGTCATTAAAGGTCTCCCAACCAAAAAGAGCCCAGGTCCAGATGGGTTTAGTGCAGAATTCTATCAAACCTTCATAGAAGACTTCATACCAATATTATCCAAACTATTCCACAAAATTGAAACAGATGGAGCCCTACCGAATTCCTTCTACGAAGCCACAATTACTCTTATACCTAAACCACACAAAGACACAACAAAGAAAGAGAACTTCAGACCAATTTCCCTTATGAATATCGACGCAAAAATACTCAATAAAATTCTGGCAAACCGAATTCAAGAGCACATCAAAACAATCATCCACCATGATCAAGTAGGCTTCATCCCAGGCATGCAGGGATGGTTTAATATACGGAAAACCATCAACGTGATCCATTATATAAACAAACTGAAAGAACAGAACCACATGATCATTTCATTAGATGCTGAGAAAGCATTTGACAAAATTCAACACCCCTTCATGATAAAAGTCCTGGAAAGAATAGGAATTCAAGGCCCATACCTAAACATAGTAAAAGCCATATACAGCAAACCAGTTGCTAACATTAAACTAAATGGAGAGAAACTTGAAGCAATCCCACTAAAATCAGGGACTAGACAAGGCTGCCCACTCTCTCCCTACTTATTCAATATAGTTCTTGAAGTTCTAGCCAGAGCAATCAGACAACAAAAGGAGATCAAAGGGATACAGATTGGAAAAGAAGAGGTCAAAATATGACATGATAGTATATTTAAGTGATCCCAAAAGTTCCACCAGAGAACTACTAAAGCTGATAAACAACTTCAGCAAAGTGGCTGGGTATAAAATTAACTCAAATAAATCAGTTGCCTTCCTCTATACAAAAGAGAAACAAGCCGAGAAAGAAATTAGGGAAACGACACCCTTCATAATAGACCCAAATAATATAAAGTACCTCGGTGTGACTTTAACCAAGCAAGTAAAAGATCTGTACAATAAGAACTTCAAGACACTGAGGAAAGAAATTGAAGAAGACCTCAGAAGATGGAAAGATCTCCCATGCTCATGGATTGGCAGGATTAATATAGTAAAAATGGCCATTTTACCAAAAGCAATCTACAGATTCAATGCAATCCCCATCAAAATACCAATCCAATTCTTCAAAGAGTTAGACAGAACAATTTGCAAATTCATCTGGAATAACAAAAAACCCAGGATAGCTAAAGCTATCCTCAACAATAAAAGGACTTCAGGGGGAATCACTATCCCTGAACTCAAGCAGTATTACAGAGCAATAGTGATATTGCATGGTATTGGTACAGAGACAGACAGATAGACCAATGGAATAGAATTGAAGACCCAGAAATGAACCCACACACCTATGGTCACTTGATTTTTGACAAAGGAGCCAAAACCATCCAATGGAAAAAAGATAGCATTTTCAGCAAATGGTGCTGGTTCAACTGGAGGGCAACATGTAGAAGAATGCAGATCGATCCATCCTTATCATCCTGTACAAAGCTTAAGTCCAAGTGGATCAAGGACCTCCACATCAAACCAGACACACTCAAACTAATAGAAGAAAAACTAGGGAAGCATCGGGAACACATGGGCACTGGAAAAAATTTCCTGAACAAAACACCAATGGCTTATGCTCTAAGATCAAGAATCGACAAATGGGATCTCATAAAACTGCAAAGCTTCTGTAAGGCAAAGGACACTGTGGTTAGGACAAAACGGCAACCAACAGATTGGGAAAAGATCTTTACCAATCCTACAACAGATAGAGGCCTTATATCCAAAATATACAAAGAACTCAAGAAGTTAGACCGCAGGGAAACAAATAACCCTATTAAAAAATGGGGTTCAGAGCTAAACAAAGAATTCACAGCTGAGGAATGCCGAATGGCTGAGAAACACCTAAAGAAATGTTCAACATCTTTAGTCATAAGGGAAATGCAAATCAAAACAACCCTGAGATTTCACCTCACACCAGTGAGAATGGCTAAGATCAAAAACTCAGGTGACGGGGCTGGGGATTTAGCTCAGTGGTAGAGCACTTACCTAGGAAGCGCAAAGCCCTGGGTTCGGTCCCCAGCTCCGAAAAAAAGAACCAAAAAAAAAAAAACAAAAAAAAAACAAAAAAAAAAACTCAGGTGACAGCAGATGCTGGCGAGGATGTGGAGAAAGAGGAACACTCCTCCATTGTTGGTGGGATTGCAGACTGGTAAAACCATTCTGGAAATCAGTCTGGAGGTTCCTCAGAAAATTGGACATTGAACTGCCTGAGGATCCAGCTATACCTCTCTTGGGCATATACCCAAAAGATGCCTCAACATATAAAAGAGACACGTGCTCCACTATGTTCATCGCAGCCTTATTTATAATAGCCAGAAACTGGAAAGAACCCAGATCCCCTTCAACAGAGGAATGGATACAGAAAATGTGGTACATCTACACAATGGAATATTACTCAGCTATCAAAAACAACGAGTTTATGAAATTCATAGGCAAATGGTTGGAACTGGAAAATATCATCCTGAGTGAGCTAACCCAATCACAGAAAGACATACATGGTATGCACTCACTGATAAGTGGCTATTAGCCCAAATGCTTGAATTACCCTAGATCCCTAGAACAAACGAAACTCAAGACAGATGATCAAAATGTGAATGCTTCACTCCTTCTTTAAATGAGGAAAAAGAATACCCTTGGCAGGGAAGGGAGAGGCAAAGATTAAAACAGAGACTGAAGGAACACCCATTCAGAGCCTGCCCCACATGTGGCCCATACATATACAGCCACCCAATTAGACAAGTTGGATGAAGCAAAGAAGTGCAGACCGACAGGAGCCGGATGTAGATCGCTCCTGAGAGACACAGCCAGAATACAGCAAATACAGAGGCGAATGCCAGCAGCAAACCACTGAACTGAGAATAGGTCCCCCGTTGAAGGAATCAGAGAAAGAACTGGAAGAGCTTGAAGGGGCTCGAGACCCCAAAAGTACAACAATATCAAGCAACCAGAGCTTCCAGGGACTAAGCCACTACCTAAAGACTATACATGGACTGACCCTGGACTCTGACCCCATAGGTAGCAATGAATATCCTAGTAAGAGCACCAGTGGAAGGGGAAGCCCTGGGTCCTGCTAAGACTGAACCCCCAGTGAACTAGACTATGGGGGGAGTGCGGCAATGGGGGGATGGTTGGGAGGGGAACACCCATAAGGAAGGGGAGGGGGGAGGGGGATGTTTGCCCGGAAACCAGGAAAGGGAATAACACTTGAAATGTATATAAGAAATACTCACGTTAATAAAAAAAAAAAAAAAGAGAGAGAGAGAGAGAGAGAGAGAGAGAGAGAGAGAGAGAGAGAGAGAGAGAGAGATATTGCAGGTTTCCTGACAAGAAGCTCTAAGTGGGGAGAGATGGGTTTCTGCTGTAGGCTCTGAGGCATTGCAGTGTCCACAGTGCACCTGCTTTGTCACCAGGGCCTACGGACTGAGCTGTTTACATCCCAGGACACTTGTCAAGATACCATAATTCAGGAGACTTGGGTTTTACAGAGAGATCTTTCTACATGTTCCTTCTTTCAGGGTTCCATGTTTTTTTTACCCCAACCAGGTTTGAAGAGCAAGTCATCCCTGGACGGTCACCTCAGAAAATTAGTGATAGGTTTTGCATTGACTGAGAGTTTCAGTTTTTTTTCTGTCCTCCTGAAGGAAGATGTGAGAGCCTCTTAGTGACAGAATGGGGACATCCTCTGTCATACCTGGCTTTCAGTTGTCTAGAGACTCCACACAGTTGCCGACTGTCTTTAGATCATCAGTATTGGTTCTCAGCTGCCATTACTATTTCCCTTCCACTCAACATAGACCTCATCAGCTAGTGCATTCTTCTCAATGACTAAAACGTTTCATGTCACCTATGGGGGTTGTTGTTTGTGCCTGGTCCTATCAGACTTTTTGTGATGGAGAACTGATATTTTACTCTACTACAGGCTGGCCTGCAATTCCCTATATATCCAAAACTGTTCCTAATTTGGAACAGTTCTCTTACTCAGTCTCCCAAGTGCTGGACCTCAGGCGTGAGCTACCATGCCGAGCTCTCCATGTTCTCTATTTTTTGAGTTGAGTCCTCAACTCAAGTATCACATCAGGTATCAGGGATTTACTGCCATAATTTCATTAGATTAGCTGCCTTCTAGGACCATCCCAAAACAAACTTGCAAGGTGGGTTCTATTGCAAACATGGGTAATCACATTTAGCATGGTGTCCACCAAGAATGAATATCTGTGGGCAAAGGGAGTAAAAAAAAGCATAAAATATGTAGTCCATTTGTGCTATTCCTGTGTTGGTCTAACATGCATAGCTGGGCTTTCTTACCTCTGCTTCCCTCAGTCACTGGATACACACTACCCCAAGAAGGGCATGTCCTTGAGAGAGGAGGTCCTCTACAGTGGGTCAGCCATGGGGTTGGGAACTGGAGAAGCTGGTCCTGCCTGAGAGGAGGAATGGGAGTGTATTTTCTCATCTGCCATGATCAGAGCTGAACTGGAGGACTATGGAGTTGTTTTCATTCTGGTAAGTGGTTATCAATTGCTTTACAAGCCAAAACCATTCTGTAAATGGCAAAATAATATTTGTTTTCTTTCCGTGTTTTTCCCACTCAAGGGGTAGAGATTTCATCTATTTCTTCATACAGAGGGAAATTTACTCTGCTCCTTTCTGAACTTTTTCCTGGGCATTTAAATCTGTTGTTCTGAGAATAGTTTGAATAGGAGGAATTTTCTGTTCAAACTAAAGATGCTCCACAAGGGAGGTTCTAAAAGAAATACAGATATGCAGGAGCGGGGAGAGGGAGAGGGAGAGAGACAGAGATAGAGACAGAGACACAGAGAGACAGAGGGAAGGAGAGGGAGGAGGAAGAGGGAAGAGGGAGGAGGTAGGAAGGGTAGGCAGAGGGAGAGGAGAAAGGAGAAAGTCCTGGTGTGGTGGTTTGAATAGACCTGGCCAGGGAGCGGCACTATTTGGAGGTATGGCCTTGTTGGAATAGGATAGGTATGGCCTTGTTGGAGGGAGAATGTTACTGTAGGCATGGGCTTTAAGACCCTCATCCTAGCTGCCTGGAAGCCAATCTTCTCCAGTTTGATGTAGAACTCTCAGCTCCTCCTGCACCACGCCTGCCTGGATGCTGCCCTGCTTCCACCTTGATGATAATGGACTGAAGCTCTGAATCTGTAAGCCAGCCCCAATTAAACGTTGTCCTTTATAAGACTTGCCTTGGTCATGGTGTCTGTTCACAGCTGTAAAACCCTAAGAAACCTGGAGTCCAAGAAGGTAACTACAGAAAGTGCAAATGCCCTGTGTTTCCAGCCGTGAAGATGCTCAAGGGTGGACACACACAACTGTGGAACACTTGGCCTGGCTTGACAGGTGTCAGAGCAAGATGATAGCACCCTGGAGCTTTGTGAGCTCCCCGGGAGATGATTCGAGGTACAAGATTAGAGCTGTGCATGTCTAGGTCACCGGGAGCCAGGCAAGGCTTTAGAAGTAGCTTATGGGAAGAAGTCAGTGGCACAGAAGTGTAATATGTGTCTAAGTGTATGGGCCGATTCTAGCTGTGTCTTCCCTGTAAAGGAACCCAGTGTGCACCCCCTCCTTCCTCACTTCCTTCCCTGTCTCCGGCCATCTGGACCCCTTCTCTCCAGATGGATGCTGACAGTAGGGTAAGCATTTTCTGCGAAGCTGCCTCCCTGCACCTGCTTGTCCCTCTGAGGTCAGCAGCAGGCGTGCCCTCCCCCACACCCATCCTGTTTGCTATTTCTTACATTTCTCTGATCTCATTTCTTGTCCCAAGCAGGTTATTTATGGCATCACTTTAGGAAAAACAACCCACCCTAATACTGTTTTTGTTTTATCCTCAGAGTTTTCCTTCCCATAGTCAGTTGCTTTCCTTTCCCATTTGCTTACATTGTATCATCTACCTCCAGTTCCCACAGATCCGAGCCTCTTTGGGACTTTTAATTGTAAAGCAACATGTTGCAATATTTCTCATAGAAATTCCAAAATGCCATTTCAAAAAACAAAAAAAAAAAACCCTATGAGCTCTGGAAGGACTGTGCCATGCCAATGTTAGAGTTCTGACTAAATTAAAACAGTCCTCTTACAGTGATTACCAAACGTCATTAAAAATAGAAATTGAAAAATGCGCGTTTCTCAACCTCACTGAAAATAAATGGGAAAAGGATGTGGAGGTTTATTCATGGTGAGGGCTATTAAATGAATTTGATTTATGTTTACTTAGTTCCAAGATGCTTCTCCTTCATAACACCATGATCTCATCAGTCCCTGTTTAAGACATGCAAACTGACTGCAGGGCTTTGCTGAGAGGCCCTGGCTTTCTTCAATCTGTCCTGCTAATCATCCAAAGGCCCTGGGCCATTTAGGAATCTCTCTAAGCTTCTACCCTTTTCTCTATTCCTACAGCCATCATCCTCTTCTCATCCTTAGTTCGCATGTTTCTGTGTCAGTCACTCACTCCTGCTTCCACTGAACAAGTACAATGAACTTTCTTCAAAGCTTCATATGCGTGAGAACAGGACAAACCAAAGTTCCCACCCCATGGGGACAGCTGGAGAGAAAAGGAGAATAAAGAATTGAAAATATTGGTATTTTCATGTGAGAATAATAAGAGTGCATGAATAGCATAGGAAGAAAGGAAGCAGCAAGGGTTGGCGGGTAGAAGGCTCATGTCTTTGGAAGAGAGAGCAGAAAAAGGCAGCTATCGCTTGATTGTGAAATGTCTTCCCAAGGTTCATGGTTTGAATGCGGGGTGCTGTTATTTTGTACTTGTGGTGCTATGCTGTAGGCCGTGGAGCGAAACAGTAGTTTTCAAACTCCCTAATGCTGTGACCCTTTAATACGGTTCCTCCTGTTGCGGTGACCCCCCAACCTTAAAACTTTACGTTGCTACTTCATAGCTGCAATTTTGCTACTGTTAGGAGTCAGAGTGTAAATATCGGATATGCAGATGATCTTAGACAGCCCTGTGAAAAGGCTATTTAAACCCCCACTGATTGAGAATCACTGCTTGCAAATGTAGGGATTGGCTGAGATTGGTTGAAGTTGGCCCATAGGGGTGGTCCTTTGAAAGTTATACTAATTTTAGGTTCACTGTGCTTCTCTGCCTCCTGGTCTGTGGGAAGGATGCAAACAAACCTCTGCCTGCCACCATGAACAGAACCTTTCTGTGCTGCCTTGTTGCCCAGGCCTGTGAGGGACTGTACTGACTGAAATGCTAAGGCAAAGTAACCCCTCCTCCCTTAAGTTGCTTCCGTCAGATACTTGGTTACAATGAGATGGAAAGTGGCTACTATAGAAAATTGGATCATTCCTGCAGGATCATACCTGACCATTTAGTTCTTAGGCTTTTAGAACTGCTTTGTGTGGAGATGAAAAAGCTTGGAGCTGTAAGCTAAAGAAGCCATAAATTGTTATATAAGGAGCTTAATGGACCGTTCTGGTGGAAGCCAAAAGAACAAGCTTCAGTTGAAATCCAACCAGTAAATTTCCCAATTGAGATGTTCCACCTGGTAACAGACTCAGGTAGTAGGTCATTCCGTAGGTCATCACATTGGTCCCATATCCTGAAAATTTTAGGGATGCTGAATTCAAAATTAATTTATTGGTTTGGTAGAGAAAATTTGGGGGCTGTACAATGCTCAGGAGGTGACACAGTTGTAGCTCATTGATTTTAATGTGTTTATAATGAGAATTCAGGGCAGAATGAATGAAAAATGTATGCTTTTTTAAAACATTTATTTGCTTGTGTGTGTGTGTGTGTGTGTGTGTGTGTTTGTGTGTGTGAGAATTGGGGTGAGTGTGTACCACAGCATAAATATGGAGGTCAGAGGACAACTTAGAGGTATCAGTTTTCTCCTTCTAAAACATGAGTTCTGGATATCAAACGCAAGTCATGGGTCTTGGAAGCAAGCATCTTGATGGCTCAAAATAAGCAGTTTGGTGAGTAAAGGAACTTTTAATGCCTTTAAGATTTTAACAGGTTAAGCATTGTTGATGAAAGCTGTGAGTTATTAAAGAAATTCCACAAATTAGGTACTGTATACCTTCCAATGAGATAGCAGGAAATGTAGCTAGAAGATAAGTCCCTGACCCACTGGAAGCTCCAAGATTCAAAAGTACAAAACTACATGGAAATTTTTCTTTTGAAGGATTGCATATATAAAGCTAGAGCCATGGGAACTTTCTGCTCCAAAATAACTGCTTACGGAAATGCTTTTCTGGACCCAGCAGCCAAGGGGACCTGGTCACCGCTCAGGCAACAGGTCATCCATGCGGTGCTGATTCTGTAAGCATATAGAATGTGTTATAAACTCGTGAATGTTTGCACCTAGGTCCCAAACAAAGCCATTAAGGTCAAAAAGAGTGCATCAGGCTCCCATTCCCTGCAGAGAAGCCCTCGAAAGTCAATGCTGCGAGTGATGAGACTGAAGCTTAGGCTACAGTTGAGACAGGAGGATGGTGAAGGTAACAGGAACATGGGAATCACCAAGGAAATCTTCAGGTACCAAATGGAGCCAGTCTAAAAGAGAGGGCACGTGTGCTGCAAATGAGAAGGCCACAATACAATTACCCAACCCTGGACCTGTTGGATCTTACATCATGCTCTTTATCACATGGATGCCAGATAAGGGGCTATAGGAGTTAATATTTGTCCAGATCCAATGACCTTGTCCAATCTTTTCTTTCTATATCTTCATTCCTCCCTTTGGAATGCAAATGCTTACTATGGAATTATATATTGGAGTTATTTGACTGGCCATGTTATGATCATTGTTTTTTAATAGGCTCACATCTAAGAATTGGCCTTGAGCCTCCGAACAGAGTCTGAACTTCTGAACAGTGCTGAGTCTCTACACCCACAGAGCTTCTGAAGTTAGACTGATTGCTTTTTTCCTTATGAGCCAGCCATAAAACTTTGGGAGTCATGGACGGAATGGCATGGCTTCATTCTGAAATGTCCTCTGCAGGCTCACATTTTGAATGTTCTGTTTGTAGGTTGCTTTGTGACTTTCAGGCTTTAAGAACTTCTAGGAGGCAAGGCCTGGGTGGTTGGGGTAACCAACTAAGAGTATTCCTCCTGCCAGTTCTATTCTCTGCTTTCTGGTCTGGAGTCATCACGTAAACAAGTCACTGCATTGTGCTTTGCTGCCATGGGAATGTTCCAGGGCATGTGAGTCATACGTTGATTCAGCCAGGTATCTTGCCACAGCAATAGTAAGTCTCAAACTACGTGAGGGTTCCCAAAAGAGAGTGGTCTATAGTCTAATTACAATCTTACAGGTTCTCTCTGTCTACGGTGGAGACCTTGGACAGAGGGAGCCACATACAGTGGCAGAGCATCCAATAAGAGAAATAATCCAATCGTTTAGCTGAGGACTTGTAGAACCTTAGATCCCAAGTCGGCAGATAAAGTGGTGGTTATTTTAGAGGCACACTGTCTGTGTACTCTGATACCATAGTCTGCCTTCTTTGTAGTAGGCGAAAGCTAGTCTCGTTATGCCACTCTCTTGCTTAAGAAAGGAATCAGAGAAAGAACTAGAAGAGCTTGAAGGGGCTCGAGACCCCATATGTACAACAATGCCAAGCAACCAGAGCTTCCAGGGACTAAGCCACTACCCAAAGACTATACATGGAGTGACCCTGGACTCTGACCTCATAGGTAGCAATGAATATCCTAGTAAGAGCACCAGTGGAAGGGGAAGCCCTTGGTCCTGCCAAGGCTGGACCCCCAGTGAACGTGATTGTTGGGGGGAGGGCGGCAATGGGTGGAGGATGGGGAGGGGAACACCCATATAGAAGGGGAGGGGGAGGGGTTAGGGGGATGTTGGCCTGGAAACGGGGAAGGGGAATAACAATCAAAATGTAAATAAGAAATACCCAAGTTAATAAAGAAAAAAAAAAAGAATTCACAGTCAATCCTTTCTTGATTAACCACGTCCTGTCTGTTTTCTGACCTTTGTACCTGGTCTTCTACCCTTCATACTCTACTACATCGCTCGTATCCCCGCCAAAGCTAGCTATTCTAGCCGGTTTGTGTGACCGTCTTCCCTGCCACACACACTGAGCCCACTCTCAATTCTCCAACCAGAGTCCATGCCTCCTCCCTGTCTGTGCCTTCCCATCCTTAAACCCAATATTCACCCTCTGCCTCTCGAATGCCCTTTGTTTTCACATAATGTCCATGATAGCACTGCTAATCTCTGTGTCCCTCAATGTCCCTACCTCATGCACCGTCAGCTTAGCTTACATTAGTTTGCATTATTTCCTAACTGACGTTTTGCTGCCCAGTGTCATAAACTCCACAAAGATGGAGACTGAGTAAAGTATTTTTTTGTGAAACATGCATCCCTCCAGTACAGAAGAAGGCATTGCATGTCTATCAGACATACTGTCTATCAAATAAGCTTGGCAGGACCAACAGAGGAAGACATATGTGCTTTAAAACCAAGTTAGCTTAGGACAATAAAGGAGCTCAGAGTATAATTACACACACATACATGAAGATGCCATTATGAAACCCAGTATTTCGTATACTCACATTAAAATTAAATTAAATTAGCACATACAAGTGAATAAATTAAGTTAGCCTTTGCACGATTATCCGGTGTGCTGCCTCGACCAGGTAAAAGACACATTGGCAGACATGAAGGTGCTGACCGCCACTTGCAACTCTTCAATCCTGATTCTAGCTCTCCCTCAGAGAACATAAAACAAGCTTGTGTCTGCTTCCCAGAACTGTAATGATGGTACCTCGAATACCTCACATAAAACCTATCTTCCCCAGCATTCAAAGTTCACTCTTTCTGCCCGTCATCTTTCAACTATTCCATAATTTCTCCCCCAATCCCACCTGCCCTCCACTCCACTTCCTGCATTGTGTGGTTTGTCATTGTCACGTTTAAGGACACATCTCATTCCAAACTTGCTGAGCTGCATATTTATGTGGTGTCCAGTTTTTTGTTTTTTGTTTTTTCTTACCAGCTGTGGCTATTTTTGCAAGCTCTATCTTACCGCCTAATTGAAATGACTGCTTGGTTCCATTTCTCTTATTAAAGACAGATTAAGGAAATCACTTTAGGACCTTAGTCATTGTAAAGTCATCTTTAGTCCCATGCCCTTGATTACTAGCAGCCTTAAAAAAAAAAATGTGTCCCTACGAATCTTTCCCCTGCTTCCTAACCCCATTTGATGGTCTCAAAATATTGGAATTTGGCTGTTCACTTCCTCCTTTAGAGGATGCAATTTGTATTCATTTTCTCCTGGACCTCTTGGAATACTGGAATCCCGGGCCTTTTTCTCTTATCTGTTTGTTTTCTGCAATCTATCATTTGAAGGTTTTGGCTGACAAGGATCTTGAGTAGGAAGCAGGGAATGTGATGCTGTGGGCTTCATTTGGGGTTGGTGTCTCCCAAATCAGCTTTTGTGTCTGTTCCTATTATTTTCTTGGCTCCTTACTATGCCAGCAGTGGTCAGTGCCATTGATGAGAGGCCATACACTTATCCATGAATCGTTTCGGTGACCCATCACAAGCCTTCTCAAAAGAACATATGTCACTGGTGGAGGGGTGCGTGTATTACAGGTATTGGGTCCAGTCCAGACCCTATAAGTGAATTTTAGTAACTAGCTTCACATTTAGATGCCCTTGGCCTAAGACCTCATTTAATGAGTTGTGCTGGCCTCAGTATATTGCTGAGTGTGTTACTCTCCTGATTCGCAGCTTAGAGTTCAGATTCTTCATTCACAGACAATCTCATGTAGACTCATGTTTGAGCAGCAGTGTGCTCCGATCTTTATGCCCAGTTAAGGGCCAAAGTCAACCAGCAGGGATCACTCGAGGAACTCCTAAATGCCAAACGGATCTTTGGATAAGTGTTGCCACATGTCCACTGGATGGCTGTTTTCCTAGATGGGCATTTGTCCAACGTTGCTTCTTGACAGGATGCTGCACCCATGGTACATCTGACCTGATTCTTTTCTAGCTAGCATCTCAGGCACCTAGTTCTAGTAGAGCTTTTAAGGTGTTCTTCCTATCTCAGTATCTCTTTAAGCTTTCTTCTCAATAAGAACATCCCCTGTGAGCCAAAGCATTATAGTGTACAGTGTTCCTTAGCTCATAAATTCTGTTCTATTGTCTTCTCAACATTCCAAACCCTTCTGCTCAAGACAGATCTGACCTGTGCCTCTTCCCTGCCATGGCAATTGGGTTTGATAATGCCCCTTCCTCCTCCCCTGTTTACAGCCAGGATTCTGGTGTGTTATTCTGCAAAGGCAACCCTGGAGGATCTTTTAAGTTTCTCCTGAAGGCTGCATCAGTTTTCATTAGCAGAACATGGAGTTGTTCATGGTATAAGAATGACCTTCTGGACAGAATCACTGGAGATGATGCTACACTCTTAGTTAAGCCCTTTCTGTTCTAGAAAAAAATAAACCTTAGTAGCTATGGCGTTTTAAACAGTAATGAAATGATCAGTTCAATGCTTATAGTAATGAATATTTTAAGTTATAACATTTAGCTTTGAATATTATACAAAGTAATCAAGTAATCGATATTCTGCTTCTAGGAACAGAAACAAGTACATAACATTTAAGTGATAATGTTTAGCTTAATTTCTGAGAATTCCATATATGCATATAAGACGTTTTGTTCATATCCTCTCTTCATTATCCCCCATGAAAGACATCTGTGATGTCATGTCTTTCTCCATGACTTTCCCTCACATCCCTTTTTAACTCCTGTCTTCATTTTTTTTAAAAAACAAAATACTAAGTCCAGTTATTGCTGCCCATATGTGCACAGGCCACCTACCCCCATGGACTGAACTCCTAAAGAAAATTGACTTTCCTTCCCACAGCACATTAATTGCCAGTATCTCCTCAGTTAGGGCTTCTCGAGCACCTTCTCATCTATGCCAGAATTTTGGCTGGCCTAATCTTATGCTAGTCTTGTGCAAGTGAACACAACTGCTCTATGCTCATTGAGTGTTACAGCTCTGACATATTTAGAAAACACATTTTGCAGGGGCAGTTTCCCCTGACTTCTAGTTCTTAGACTCTTCCACCTCATGTTCCATAATTTCCCCTAAGTACTTAGTGATGAGGACTCAGTCACTCTCTGTGCTTTGACCACTTTGAGTCTGTTAGCCACTTCCCTGCAAGACAATGCTTCTTTGATGACAGCTGACAGCTCCTCTTATCTGTGGATATAAGGAAAATATAAGACCTTTTGATACTGTGCCAATTTTGGCAAACAATAGAGACAGGTCCTCTGCTAGGGCCTCTGACATCCCTGGCTACATATTTTTAACCAGGTCCAAAGGAGGATCGTTCACTACCACCCAGGAATGTTCCACTTAACAATATGCCTTATGGGCACAGCGAAATAATCAAAGACTCACGTGTGAAGCTATTTATTAAATTATTATATTATATTATGAAGGATTGCATCCCTGAGATCTGTGAGATCTCAACCAAAATCCTGCAGATGCTCAAACCCTGTAATTGCATCTTCATAATGTAATCCTCTCATGTTATTGTTAACATCTCTGAATTATTCTGTAATATCTAACACTGTATAAATGCTGGGTCACTGTTACTATGCTGCACTCTCTATGGAATAATGACAAGAAAATAATGACCGTACATGCTCCACGCAGATGTTTTCGATCCGCAGTTGGTTACCATTGTGCTGTAAAAACCATGAGTGTAGAAGGCCAACTGTATTTAAAACAGCAAACACCATGAGACAAAGTGTCACCAATCCAAGAAAGCTAACATAGAATATAACTTATGCTGAATCACATCATGGGGCCACTGAAATAATTTAAAAAAAAAAGTATTTTAATGTGGCTAAATAATACATTGTTAAGTGGAAACAGTAGGATGCAAACTACTGTATTCTGTGATGTCATGTCACATGACATGGTGTAAACATGTGTTCCCTGTGTAAGTTGTGTAAATAAGATGGGATAAAACAATTAAAATGTTAATAGCACCAACTGTTCTAGGTAGAATAGAAATACGGTTAAGGATTTTGTTCCTGTATTTTCTCAGATTTTTCCATGGTAGGCACGGACTGCTTTTATAGTCTCAAAACATGGCATTAGGAAGCTGAAAAAAGCCAGGCTGTAGTTTAATGTAAGTGTTTTTGCACCTCCTGTGATGGAATGAGAGGGAGAATTAAATAGAGAAGCAAATCTGCCTCTCTGATGGCTTCTCTGCTGTATTGCGCTCGCTCTTCCGGCCTCCTCATATACACGCATGTGTCTTATTTTCTCATGCTCAATCATAACTATGAGTCGCCTTTGCTGAGAGAAACCTCGTACAACAAAACGGTCAAAGTAAACAGAATAGCCAGCTCTCATGCTCCAGTTCCTGACTTGGGTCAGACTTCCGCAGGTGGCTGAAGAGCGAGGCCCACTGCATTTACCTCTTGAGAAGCAGGTGAAACAGGCAGAGTGTGGCGCCTCCTTTTGAAGGGATGGTCGAGAACACAGATGCCTGCAGGAAATTTCAAAGCAATTGTGACCTCTGAGAGCACGGAGTGTCTTCAGACTGTTTCAGAATCATCTTACATGCTTCGAGAAACTTCCTAGAGAAACGTCGCTCTGAAGCCTTTTGTGTGAGAGAGATGGCTGGATGTAGGGGTCAGGCCGGCCATGAAGAAAAAGTCAAACCTCAGACGCCTTCCTCAGCTGGACCACATGTGGTTTCGTTTCCCTGAGTCACAGTACAGCTGTAGTGCAAGCCATTGCTTCTGCATATTGCCTACCAACCCCCTTCCAACGAGCCCTTGAAGGCCTGTGGACAGCTTCCTCACTCCTGGCCAATCTTCCCTGGGCTCCTTGTGGGCGAGGGATGCTTTGGCCTGGCTCTCCTGTACTGGCTTCGCTTCCCTTCTCATCAGCACCGAGTGCCCCAGCCCTGACTTAAGCATTCCTGACTGTTAAGGCTGTATTTTCCTAACCTCAAACCAGAACATGTGGGAGAAGGACACTTTCTCTCTCAATTTGTCTTGTAAAAGCCTTTCCACTATAAGAATTAGATCATATTTAGTTATATTTAGTAAGGAAAAAGTGGTGCAAAGTTAAGCTTCTGTAGTTTGACAGTCACTGCACGTAGGCTCAGTATCCCTGTGATGCCCTAGAGATACAGCCAGGGCTTCCTGGGAATCCCCTTCAACCCGCTCGCGCTATTCCAGCTTAAACTTGGCATCTGTTCTCGCCTGGCAGCTGTTTTTTCCCTTGCAGCTCCTCCCTGGTGGGAACCCCGCTCTTAATCGCTTAGCCACTTACCAGCTCACAGCTCAGCAGCTTCCTAGCTCCAAGCCTCCTCACAAAGGTGCTGGTGCTCTTTGACACCACGGCTTTGCAAAGATTCCCTGCACTTAATGAGCATTTAAAATGTAAGACCCGTCCTCTCCTGTTTTTCAGTGGAAGTTTCATATCTTCGAAAGGTCAGCCAAAGACAGCGACAGTTATCTCAAATTAAATACTGCTTGTGTGACCAAGTATTTAAATAGCCATTTCCAATGAAGGGATGAGCAGAGACCAAAAAAGCCTTCAAGGGTCTTTTTACAGCCTCAAATGCTCTCACTGGGTAGAACTGCCCTCTTCAACGTAAGGTCTGCTTTAACCTCTGAGATCTCAAACTGAGATGATCTTAGTTCTCCATGAATTTCACTGGCATTCAAACACCTTGTGGATGGATATTCTAGTGAAACTGAGAATGCAGACATTTTCCTTATGTCTCAGGATCTTCTTTCAAAATAACTCCCTATCATGGGTACCTACAGGGTGTCTAATTTTTTGGTATTGTAAGTCAACATTGACATTGCCATCTTCAAAGTTCACACATAAGAACTGTGTAATTGAGTTTAAATAGTCAAATAATAAATAAACCAACATAAAAATCCCCTGATGGTTATGGAAAGCTTTTAAGTTTGTGTGTCACTACTTTAACCTGTATGTCCTAGGCCAGATGAGGGACATCTGAAGGCTGTGGTTTGCATAGTCTACAAAAAAGAGGTGTGTGTGTGTGTGTGTGTGTGTGTGTGTGTGTGTGTGTGTGCGCGCGCGCATGCATGTGTGTGTATGCTGGTTTTAAGCTGGTGAAAATGAACAGGGCCGTCACAAATAGCTTAGGGCTGGACAGTGGCATGAACTGGCCACCATCCAGTGAAGAAATCATTTCCCAACATAGAAAGGCTCAGGAAGATGTGTGCCTCAACACACTGTGCCCAGTGTGGGGAAGCAGCAGAGTCACCTTCCCCTCTGCAAAGACAGACACGATGGTCATGCCAGGTTAGTAAACGATTCCTTACGCTTGTTAAGTGTTTTGTTCCATAAAATGGCAACTCAAAAGATCAGTGTTTTTAAATCTACAGTGAGAGAATGAGTTCAAAGTATATCAGTAGACTCATCACGGAAGAGGCAGAAGTTCGAATAGCTTCACTTGGTTCCATTTCCTAAGAAGATCTACGTAAACTCATATCTTTCCTGCTCAATATCTCTAAGCATGGGAAAAGATTTTCCTACAGAATTTTAATTCAAGAAGGCCTCTTAGAGAACAAGAGTGACCTTAGACAGGAAAATGGCTGTCTTTCAGACATCCCATGGAACTTCTTCTGTCCCTGGGCTAGATAGTTTTTTCCTTGGAGAAGTACCATTCCATGTTTGAGGAAAGCTTGTTAGGTTCATGAAAAAAGCAACTCAAAAGCTTCAGGAAGTCCCTGAAATTTAATAGGTCCTTCTCTCCCCAAATTTTATATATACATACGCCATAAGGACTGTTGGAAGACACTCTCAGTATTGTAAAGAACTGTGCTAGCTAAGGGGCTTTTGAACTTCTGTCATTCACTCACTGGGAGGCACCTCTCTTGTTATAAGGCTCTGGGAAATGAGGAGCCATCTCTGCATACTAATGTGGCTGTCAAAGACTTCTTTTACTAAATATGACAGAAAAAACAGCACACTTTACTCTTGCTGATGGATTAAAAATGTTTTTACTGGCTCTTAATTTGTTCTACTGTTTGTGACCAACTGAATCTGAAAATTCTAACACGTGCCTACTCCTTTTTAGTGACAGCTAGATACAGCACACATTACATACTTCCTTCTCTGAGGATTTGGAGCACTATAGAAATCACAAGACAAAACAACAATAACAATAGGATTCATTGGAACCCCCCAAACCTATGGCAGATTTGTAATGAACTTGGATCAAGGTTGCCATTAGTGAATTGCCTGGTGCTCCTATTGGTCCAGTGCATTAGATGGAAAGTTCAGATGACTAGTTGGTCACGTGACAGAGCAATAAAGAGGATTCTGTTTAAGCCTGAGCCACTGACAGTAAAGCACACACACGTTTGGGGTATTCTTAAGGAGAGAGCATTATATAAACATCCAATCTTCATGATTCTGATTTACAATCAACCAAACTGATTAATGCATGTATGAGTTGGTTCCATAGCTAGAGAAAAAACGATCTATGATTCAGTAGTTTCATTTGAAGAATGTTTGCCCTCTAACACAATAGGAATGCATAAGCTTTCTGTTCAGTAGATCGGTGGTTCTCAACCTGTGGTCGCGGCCCCTCTGGGATTGCATATCAGGTATCCTGCATTTCAGATACTTACATTACAACTCACAACAGTAGCAAAGCTAAAGTTATGAAGTAGTAATAAAATAATTTTATGTTTGGGGGCCACCAAAATATAAGGAACTGTATTAAGGGTCTCAGCATTGGAAAGGTTGAGAATCACTGAAGAAGATGAAAGCCCAGGTTCTTTCTGTAAATGAAAATCATATTTACCTGAAGTAACCAGTGAAGTTATTGAGTGGCTCAAAATCAGCTACATGTCCTTGGTGGGATGGGACAGTGTTTATGCGATCAATGTTGCTGTCATTGTGAGTGACACTCTGGATGAATGAATGTGGCATGTGTGGGGACAAGTCATACTGTGGTGGGGATTGTTGCAGTTATCCTGTGTTCCCTGCGAACACTGCTAATCCCTGATCCAGAAACAGACTTTCTGACCCTTTTATACAGCCCCCGTTCTTCTTTCTCTCTGTCTCCGTCTCTGTCTGTCTGTCTATCTCTTTCTCTGAATGTCTCTCCCTGTCTCTGTCTCTCTGACTCTGTCTCTGTCTCTCCCTGTCTCTGTCTCTCTGTGTCTGTGTCTCTGTCTCTCTGCCTCTATCTGTCTGTCTGTCTATCTATCTATCTATCTATCTATCTATCTATCTTATTCTTTTAATCAGAATGAAAATTTATGAGATTTTGTCTTTTAAGGTTTCAACATTCAGGATTTTAATATTTCAGGCTTCTGATTTTGATATTTGTTCCTTACAAATTTTAGACTTCAGGTGTTTTGCTCTTTCATTGCAAATCCTGGCATCTAGCAGTGTGTCTTCTGGAAGTAGGATTGAGCATGTCTCTGTGGTCTCAGATCTGTCTTCTCTCCATTGTCCTCTGAAGACAATCAACTGACAAAGCTCAGGCTTGGGTTTCTTTCCGAATTTTGTTTAAAATGTGCTTATATAATTTACCACACAAGATGTTTCGAGAAAAACACAGTATCAGCCAGTCAGCTCCACTGCCTCTGGATCTG
Organism: Rattus norvegicus; assembly: GCF_021556685.1. Taxonomy (NCBI): domain Eukaryota; kingdom Metazoa; phylum Chordata; class Mammalia; order Rodentia; family Muridae; genus Rattus; species Rattus norvegicus. Next base: position 68,199,705 of record NC_141544.1, read on the forward strand.
AGATTTTAATCGAGTACAGTTTGAAAAGGTCACATGAAAGAAAATAATTGAAGTTATAAATCCCGAGCATCTCAACACATATCTAGTTGGTTTCTACAAGCAACTGTAAGCAGTGGAGACTCAAATGTGATCGGTACATAGCCAGCCCAACTTTGGAGACCATTAGGAAGAAGTTTCCAAAGCAGATACAACTGCCTGCCTCTTGTTAGCCACTGGCCACCCCTCTGACTGCGGCTTCTTGCTTCACTTGTGAAGAGCAGAAAACAAACTGCAGACTTTGGCTCTGATGCAGGTGCCCGATCTGCCAAGAAGCAGCTGATTTGTCCATTGGCTCTGTGTACTGACTAAAATCTCCCAGATAGACAGATGGTCCGGTCAGAGTGGTATTTCACAGCAACATGTGTTTGTTTGAATAACATGGCTATAAACCTTTCACTCTGGGTCTCCAATTAAGTTGTGGCTTTTGGATGGTACCTGAATGCTCACAGAAGAGAGCATTCAAATGTCAAACTTATGGCATGAATTCACCAGTGATTTCTACATGATTTTCTATGTTCCATTACTAGAAAAACTGAACATATACATATTTCAGATCTGTATTGGGGTATTATATAAAAAGCCCACTTCACAATTCTGCTTTACAACCAATTAGACAAATTACCGGATAGGTTTTTATATCTTACCTAGTGAAAAAATACCACAGACCAGTAGTTTAGAATTTGTACTACTCTAGAATGTCTGGTTATCAGTCTATCTTAAAGAGTTAAGAAGAGGTAGGGAAAAAGGCATTTGTCATATATGGTTGTCTGCTAATATAGATATTAGCCTAAGTACTATTTTTTCAGGGCATAATAGAAACAAGATCAAACCCCAATCAAAACAGGAATAGGATGAATAAAAATGGGGGGGCTGGGGATTTAGCTCAGTGGTAGAGCGCTTACCTAGGAAGCGCAAGGCCCTGGGTTCGGTCCCCAGCTCCGAAAAAAAAAAAAAAAAAAGAAAAAAGAAAAAAAAAATGGAAACCAATTCAGTACCAGAGAATTCTGTAGGATTTCCTTGTTGTACTTCAGTATTTCACACTTTCAGAAGTTAAGATTAAAATTTTTGTCTCGATAAAGCCATACACTTGAAATTTTCTAAGAAGTCCTTTACTAACCACCCCTTCTGTTTATCCAACCATTTCCTGTAGGAATGGAAGAACGGTTATTGTGTGGCATTGTGGCAGGCATCCTGGAGACAGTTTTCTCTTTCTTGCTTACCATTGTGCTATGATTATTTTTAGCAAACATTTTATTTGAGATAATTACCTACAATTAGAGAAAACAATACACGGGATTCCCCACATGCCTTTCATTAACATTCTTCACTGGGGACATCTTGAAAAGCAGTGACATGATGTTGCTTCAAAAAGCTTACCTCAGCAAGAGTCATGAGTTTTTTTTTTAGTACATCATGTGAAGATGAGAGTTTTGCTTGCGTTCATTTGGGTATGCTTGCATATATCTGGATCCAACTCTTTCCCCCATGTTGGTAGATTTGTGTAACAACCACAGCCCAGTGTGAAAGAGTTTCTCCGAAGGATCCCTCACGCTCTCCTTACAGCCACTTCTCTCCTCTGCCATCCCAAGCTCTTGGTAACCTCTAATCCATTCTACATCTCCCTCTTTTACTATTTCAAGATTGCTATAAAAGTATCATCCTTTTGCAGTCTGTAATGTGTGAACATGAAGACTATAATCCGTAATCTTTTCAGTGTTCTTTTTTAATTGTGCATAATTCTCTGAAGACCCAGCCATGTTGCGTTCCACAGAACAGCAGGCTCACTCACAGTTTACTGACTCCGTCATTCTGTGAAAGAATAAATGGCTTAAAAGGATAAGGCCTATTCTCTGTCTGAGATTATTATTAATAAAGATGCCATGAACAATGGGTCTGAGTTTTCTCTGGGATAAACACATCCCTGTACAGTTGCTGGCTTTTCTGATAAGTCCACACTTAATTCTGTAAACAAACCCCACGCTCTCTCCCAGCGTGTTGCAGTGTTACATCCCCATTGGCAATATGGAATACTGCTTACAGTAATAAAATAAGTCCACACCCCCTTCTAAATTTTTTAATCTTTATTAACTTGAGTATTTCTTATTTACATTTCGATTGTTATTCCCTTTCCCGGTTTCCGGGCCAACATCCCCCAACCCCTCCCCCTTCTATATGCCACACCCCTTTCTTTCTTTTTTTTTTTTTATTAACTTGAGTATTTCTTATATACCCACACCCCTTTCATAATCCACCTCACTTCAAGTTCTCAATGAGGTCTGCTAGCTTTTACCATTTTTTATTTATGCTTATCTTTCTAATATCTCAGAGATATTTATTCACGTGGGTAGACTTCCGATATTTAAATATTTCTTGTTAAATCACACTCCAACGGGCTTGAAAATGTCCTGACTCCTAAGATACTTACATATGATGGATCACATATGAGATTCCCAGAATAACTTGAACGTTTTCTCTATAAAAGCCATTAAACCAGTAGCAAATTACCAAAATATTTTGCCAAAAATTCAAAAGAGTTGAGTCAGTAAATCGCTACTTTTTACTGCTGTGTTCCAGCTGTTTCTTGCGTTACTGTCTTCACATTAGTAGATATAAAAGTGATACAGCGCTGGTAAATGCTTAAAAACCTGCTTTGTAACCTTGGCCAATTTCTTTAATGTAAATATTCCAGTTATCTCCAACTCCAAGAAACTATGTTGATGACCTGAATGTAAACTGGGAAGAAAGGATCTCCAAAGACTTACAGATCTGTAACTGTAGTCCCATAGGAGCGAATGGTCCATTTTGGTATACAGATGTACATACAGAAAAAACACTCATATACCTAAACTATATGAATGAATAATCTTAAAAATAAAATATGCATATATATGCATATATTATTATATACTGTAGCTATAAAATACAGTATGTATTACAAACATGCACAGATATAATATTGAATGCTGTATAATCATGCATCCTAAAGTCTTACACACAGTAGTCATCCAATGAATGTGTATTGAATACATGAATGAATGAATTCACTTGTGAACTATTTTTTTTTTAATGACGGTATGGAAAGCATTCTAGAAAGAAATCCCCAAGGTCAGAGGCTTCATGTAGCAACAATGCTTAACAAGGAAAAAATAGTCTATTGTTAAAAATAACTCCACAAGAATTAACAACCCCAGAAATCAGAAAAGGAAACAATTTAATTTAGCAGAAAAGAGATTAAGGTTCAAAGAGGTCCTCTCCTGTACACCTTTCAGAGCCTCTGTTGAAAGCACCAATTTTCTTAATTACCGTATAATAGCTTTTTAAATGTTCAACAACAATACCTCCTGTTAACGTGGCAATTTGTAAATTACGGAGCTATTTCAAAGATTGTCACAATGATTATACAAACTAGCGTGTTTTCTAGGCTTGAAGACAGGCTCTTTGCTATTGACAAGAAAGCAAGTAAAGACACTGGGTGTCTTAGTCAGTGTTCCATTGCTCTGAAGAGGGGAGCACGGTGGCATACAGCACACATTTTATATCTGGATCACTAGAAAGGAGGCGGAGAAAAAAGGTCTCTGGGCCTGGCTTGGGCTTCTTAAACCTCAAAGCCCACCCCTAGTGACACACTTCCTCCAACAAGGCCACACCTCCTAATCCTTCTGAAATAGTGCCACCACCTGATGACTAAGCATTCAAATGAATTAACCTATAGGAGCTGTGTTTGAACCGAATGCAGATTTCACAGCCAAAAGCCTATTTTTTTTTCCTGCTCCGTGGCAATTTATTGTAAATATGTGATAAGTTTTGGACAATGACTTTTTAGTTGGTAGTTAAGACGACTACTCTCTTTAAAGGAAGGGACGTCCCTTCCTTACTTTTCTCAATACCTTATCACCTGGAAAGCACAAATTATAATGAATGGAGCTCCAGAAGTCACTTTAGACCATGAGGAAGAGGAGCATTTTATCTCCACTGTGTTTCCAGCACCCAGTAAAATAGCAGCATGGAGTATGTGTACAGGACATTAAGTAAATAAAAGTGGCACAGAGTGTGTGTACAGTGCATTAAGTAAATAAGAGTGCCATGGAGTATGTGTAGAGCACATTGAGTAAATGCATCCTCATAATTCCCTATGTTATTCTCTCCTGCCCATGTTTCCTTCTTGGGGAGGCTATTGGATCAATTGCAGCTATGGTTCTAAAGATGCCAATGACCTACATTTTTCAAAACACAAATCATGTAATTTTATAAAACTATATGACTCTCTTGAAGTCCTCATTAGTAGTTCTTGGGAAACACTGAGTGTAAGCCTAGGGAATTTGTGTAGGAAAGTTTGTTAGTACACAACACACACACACACACACACACACACACACACACCAGTGGAAGAATATATATATATATATATATATATATATATATATAGAGAGAGAGAGAGAGAGAGAGAGAGAGAGAGAGAGAGGAGGAGGAGGAGAGGGGAGAGGGGAAGAAGGGAGAGAGAGGGAGAGAGGGGGGGAGAGAAGACAAAACTTCATTAAGGTAAGCTCAGAGAAGAAAGCAGAGGTCTGAGGAGGACATAAAGTGTGTTTGGATCCAGAGGTAGAGAAAGATTTATTATATGCCGTTCCTGAGGTGACCACTGGGGTGCAATTCAAGTCTCTGAAGCCAGTTCAAGAGGAAAGATCTGGGGATGAATCTGCAGGATTAGCAATAGGTGTTTTGAGCCTTAGAGCCCCTACAAGTATAATTCAGTTCCTGGCAATTCTGGGACTTCCTCACTAATTTTACTTAAAAGCTCATGTCTGTAGTAACCGCCTCTCCTCTCTACAGAGTGCTTATGGCATAAACTATAGAAAAGCTTTTGGGAGAGCATATAAATATATGATATGGCTAGAAAATATTCTTCCAAGGGATCATTTTGAACATCCTTTTCTCTCCATCTTCCCAAATCCCTTAATAAATTGTTCTGGTAAAATAACATTAACATAGCATCAAAAAGATTTCAAGGCAATTTAAACAAAGTAATAGTATATGGTGCCAACTTTGTAGGTTTGAGAAGATACTCAACAATGTCCAGCAAAATAGCCTGAAATATTATTCATGCACAGTCTTAGCAGGCTGAAGTGGAAGCTTTAAGGGTTCTTTGGAGAGGCAGTTTTGGTAGATGGTGTTTTGCTGGGGCAAATGTAAAAGAGTGTTATCCTGAAGTAGGCACAAGTGAAAGACTATGGCAGACTCATGAAGGAATGTTTCATTGAAGCAGACACAGGGGAGATGATGTTCTGCTAAAGCAAACATGTGATAAATGATTCTTTGCAAACAGCAAACATGTATTGGTTCCCCCTTACATTGTATTGCTGAGCTCCATTTGTGGGTACTCTGAGGACTGAGGCTGATTGGATGTTATGTGCTGAGGCAAGACCATGCTGAAGCAAGGCACGTGGAGGACACATGATGTTTGGAGGCTATAAATAGGACTCCATGGAGTGATGGAGACAGAGCTGGTACAGCTAGCTGTGCAACCTTGTGGGCCTCAAGTCTTTGCTGATCTTCCCTGAGAGAGGCACAGCTGAGAACTTCTCCTGGTGTCCCTGTTGGTCCCTCTTTGACTCAAGCCAAGGCTGAGACCTGATTGTCTCTGTTGGGTGGTGCCACCACTGTCACTAGCCTGACCCTACCAAGTTGAACTGCTGGTTTATCTGTGAAGTGTTTGCGAGCGGATCAAACTGCTGCTGCCTGCTAACCCGTGAAGTGAACTGCTGATTTCCAGACAACACAGAGAGGAGTTGCTGCAAAGAACCTTTCTAAGCAGGTCCACTTCCCCTGTATCCTTTCTTTTCTATCTCTGGTGGGTGGTAGGCTGCAAGGGAGGTTAAAGGGTTTAAGAACCATCATTAAAAATAAGGTTTGAAAAAAATTAAATTTAGGCCCCATATGGTCTCATTGCTTCATCTTTTTAAAAGATGGATGTTTAATATGAGTTAAATGGTGGACTTTCTTGCAGTAGCTGATGCTGGGATTTCAGGGAAGAAATTTTGTGTTAGAAATATTTACTCTAGCATTGGCACATAAAACAAGAGCCATTAGACTTAATGCTTTCTCCTCTTAAACTTTTAATAGCCTTTCATTTTTAATCGCTGCCAATCTGCTGATTTGATTTTAAATAGATACTTCAGAAGTATGCTTTGTCAAAACAGACAGATGTATCATTAAATCCCCTCCCAAATTATATACTAGACCATGTCACTGTTTCGTGCACTGCTGAGGTATTTGAATTTGTTATAATCTGGAGGGGGGGGAAGGGAAAGAAGCTGGAGAGTTGGTTTGCAGAGTGAAAGGGCTCTGTAATTGGAAATGATTGTTCTGCTCTCAAGTAGCTGCATGAAATGCAAGCTGGCACAGTGAGGGCGGCCTGGACCTGTGTGCTCATCTGTGGGGGGTCTTCATGCCACTATTTTCTTGGCAACCAGCAGTAGAGGGCACAATACGGGCTCCGGGGTTGCCTTTCCTGTCTATTAATCATCTCTTTAAAGAGAAGGGTAAGGGATAAATTCATTGGGTAATTATTAAATATTTCTTTTTAGTTGGGTGGTGTAGTAGCTTCCAATTCCTGGGGCAACAGATTAGTACAACTTCTTGGCTCCAAAGAATCCCGATTTAGTATTTTTCAGGTCTCGAGGCCACAAGCCTGAAATGGGTCTCACTGAGCTAAATTTTAGATGTCAGCGGGGAAACATTTGTTTGCAGGTTTTAGCAAAATCAGACTTTCTGCCTTTTCAGGCGCCTGCCAGCTTCTAGCATACCTTGGCTCTCTGACTTCAGGCCAGTAGTGTCACATGACCAAACCTTCCCTGACTCCATCCTCACCTCCTTCAGCCACTGGTGAAGACCTTGTGGAAAATCAGGGTCATCTCCTCAGAGCACAGTGTTACTTAATCACATCAGTCCTTCTGTTCTTTACTAGGTTACATTTGCACAAATTTTAAGGTTTTAGGATAGGGGCATTTTTGGTGGGGGTGGGTATTATGCATTTTGCAGGTACAATGAAGCAATTTCTGTGGCACATTTAATCCTTTTACTAAAGGTGAAAAGCCATGCTTTCTGCCTGGAGAATCTATATGGAGAACTAGTTTTTAAGTGAGCAAGTTTAGTTACTGGATTCAATAAGTGGGAAGAAACCCAACCTAGAAGAGATCCCTTCTTGTCTGTTAATAAGGAAGCATGCCCAATGTGAAGCTCTATGTGAGCCGCACAGAGATCGGCCAATGCACCCACTGCTCAGGGACATAGGACACAGGACACCGTAGCCTTTCATCTTATCATCATCCAGGAAAGAAACTTAAAGACCTAACCTTAGAATTGGGGAAAAATATAAGAAATTAAAGCTTGACACACCATGATTATCCCATTTGTCCCACAGTTCATCTGGGTTAAAAACAGCATAAAATGCTGTCTGATAAGAACAACTTGACAAGGTTCATTAGAAAAAGGAAACTCTGGATGGGAGAAGGGGAAGCCTATCCTTGAAGCCCATTGTAGGAGACATGGAGTCACCACCTCACCTTTGTGTGTTATATGAATCCAATGACCCACTAAGTCCTGTAGGTGGCCATGACTGTCAGAGGTGAAGCCCTTGACAAAAGACGACCAGCAAATGTGCCCATCATGTAGGATCTATCACTGAGGAATCCTATCTATTCTTAACAGGAACCACAGTAAATCCAGGAATATTCTCTTTATTTCTAACCCTGTTCTTACTCCTGAGGTCAAATGTGAATTCTACTCTTTTGCTTCCTCAAGGCACCTTACAATCTCCTCTCACTACCTGAGCCTCTGTGTGGCTCTTTACCCTCGACATCACCAAGTACAGCAATGTCCTGATGGATTCCTGTGTCTTGTGGTCACAGAACTGGGTTGTCCTCACTCCCTAGGAGTCATCAGAGGCACATTAGATCTACTCTAAGTTATTTGGCCACATACACAGGCTTCATAGTCCTCTTGTGCATTTCCATCCTTTGCCAAGTTGATGCCATTCTGGGGACAGGCCTTGGACCTACCAAAAGTAAGTAAAGGATCTATCTTTACTTTTAAGATAGATTCACCACTCCTTTCCCCCTTTCTCTAATTAAGATGAAGAAGAGGAATTGATATTTCTCTCCTAAGCCTCCTGTTCACCACAGAAAGTAATGATTGACATTTTTAGCTTTGAAGTTCATGCACCATCATTCATATATTGGGCTAAATGTAATGCCGGGAATCCCTTTGTGATTCTATTTTTCAGTTAAAAGACCAAGAAGCAGGAATAGAGGGGAAGAAACACAGGTTCTAGCTGGGATTGCAGATTGACTTTCTCAAGATGTCAATCTGTCCATGAGCAAATTCTGTCCTCTGGAACTGTCTCCTTTGCTGCCAAAGAGGGTGGTGCTGGCTGCTTCCCAAGGTCCAGCCCAGGCAAGCTTCATGCCTGATCTGCTTGAGCCAGCAGCAGGGTGCTCACAGGGAGGGCAGACACTTGAAGCAACACTCCTTTCTTACCTGCAAATAGAAACATCCCCTCCTTGACAGTAGGAACCCAAGAATGAGAGACTTCTTTTAAGTAACTCCAATGCAAACAACCCAGGACTTAGTTATTATAAATATGGGTGGAAATTTTTAGAAAACCAACACACATTTTTAAATTGCAAAAGTCATTACTATAAAAATTTAATTTGAAAGAAAAGAAGGAAGGAAGGAAGGGAGGGAGGAAGGAAGGAAGGAAGGAAGGAAGGAAGGAAGGAAGAAAGGGAGAAAGAAAGAATCAGAATGAAACAGGAGAGAATTTAGCAATAATCCACCATTCAGAAATATACCCACAGTTACTTTGTTAGCATGGTCCCTTAGTCCTCTATAGTCCCAACAATGGAGACATTCTTTATAATGAAAAGAAGAAATCTGGGATCAAATTTAGTCTTCACCTTCATTCTAAGATACCAGCAAGATGACTCCTCCTCATTTTATGTCTTTGGTTTTGTTTTACCGGAAGATCTCACTTGAGGCTCCAGGCTGCGTTTCAAACAGTATTGTTTCTTCAGAGATGTGTGACATTTTCCTTCTTAAGCACAGGTAAAACAGCATGTGGCTCCTGCCCTGTGGACTCTTCTCTTGGCTGGCTCAGTGATTAACCTGGCATCAGTTACACTAAGTGCTATTTAAGGAGAGAGGGCGTGCCACCTGGAAATTAAACCATTAACACTAAATTAAGGCCGTCAAGAAACAGTCAAGCAGCCTTTTGGAAGCAAATGCTTTTTTTTCTTCTTTTTGCTTTGCACCAAGAGTCTGTGCTTCTAATCAAGTTCAGCTGAGCTGCTTGGCCAGGAGTGGTTTCCTTCCAGGATAAAGTTTTACCTCTTCCTGATAGGGGAGTGAAGGTACCTGGCCATGGGTCAGGATTCACAGAGATATATTCCCACTCAAGGAATGCACTGTTGGAGCACAGTGTACTGCTTATTAAGTTCTGTGTGTGTTCATGGTAAGTGCTCACGTTTCATTGGTAAGCATCCTAGAAGGAAGTTACAAAGGGGCTGGAAGTCAGAATACATTTTCTGTTCATAATTAATATAAATATCACTGTGGATATCTGTGGTTGTCTTGTTACAAAGAAGGGTTTACTGTCCTGATTCGCAAGACTCATCTCTTTACTTGTGTATGAGGGACCTGCTCTTTGCCAAACACTCTGGCCTTGGAGCTAGAGCAATAAACAAACCAATGCCTGACACCTCCACTAGCCTTTCTCCTTCCATTAACTATGGTGGACACTAATAACTGCTTGAAAGAGACCGAATATTGATGTGGATGTGAGTTTAAGCAGGCGTGGGTAGGCTTTGGAATGGAGGGTCTGAGGTGACTGTTAAAGAGGAGTTAGGAATGACCTGGACAAAACATACATCTATGCCATAAGCATGGGCGACCTTGGGCTATTTGGGGGATCATAGGTGGCTTGTGGGAGGAGACTTGGGATATGAGGAAGGGAGTTAGGCTACAACTGGAGGAGGAACAATTCAGGAAGAGGCATCAGGTCTTTCAATAGCAGCAACAGAACAGAGCAAATGGAAGTTTGTTCTCTCTCTCTTCCTTTTTTCTAGCAACAAGGCTATTATGATTAAACTAATTCTCAACATTTGTATACGTAGACGGGGGAAGTGCTGACAGTCTATGAAAGGAGATAGAAAATGAGGCAAATGAGAATGTAAAATGTTGTGCAACACAGACAACTCTGAACAGCCAGATTCTAGGTAGCCAGGTTACCAAGTTCCATCCCCAGGGAAGGTGGGATAGAGCCGGTGATGTAAATGAGAATGACGTCAGGAAAGAGGCGCAACCAGGAGACTGGCCCAGGTCTTTCCACATTTGGCTCATTAAAGGGCAGGATCAGTATCACTTGGGAGCTTACTCAACATCACAACCTTAGGTCTTCACCCCAGAAGGAGCTCCCAGATGTGCTCTGCACTTGAGAGGCACTTTTGTATCTCTTGTCCTGGGGGTGAGAGCTACTGGGTAGGCTTCTCTAAATTCTAGAAAGTTGTACATTGCAGGAAACCACCTGAGTCCTAGGCAAACTAGACTGGGTAAGCTCCCAGCTTTCTGTTATTTAAGATGTTTTCATGATAATTATCCACACCTGCTCGAGGCCCCTTCTCTGTTTTGTCTTTGTATAACTTCCACCTATGTCTCCCCAACTCCTCCCCTCTACTGTCCACCATTTCTATATGCCCATCTATGTTTAAAAATAATTTGAAATCCATTGGGATATAGGAGTTTGCACAAATACCCAACCAGAATTAGATAATAGTGGTTATAGCATCAGAAAGATGGATCAGTGTATGATTGGGAGGCCAGAAGTAATCTGTCAGTCAAGCAAACTTTTCAAAAAGCCCCCAGCAGTACAGGATGACTCGCGGGTGCCAGTGAGTCTGGGAGAAGTGGCTCAGCTTAAGTGACACTCCATCAGATCTTCACAAACAGTATGTCCAGAATGCCATCACTAGCTAGAGTCCTTGGGGGCCAATCTCTCTGCAAGCCTGCCCACAGCTCCATCACACAAACACCAAAGCAGATGCTCCATCACTACCAGGCTGCTTTGCAGTGACAGCCTGCACCCTCTCCTAATGTGATGCCTCAGGCATCTACAGTGCTGATATGACAATAAAGACAGTTACAGTTACTCAGGGCAGACTGCAGACCAGGCCCACTCCATTTGCTGACTGTATGTTGTCTTGTGAGTCATGCTACAATTCTAGGATGCTGCATAGCTTACATATGGGGAAACCAGGGTCTACAGAGCTACAAAGGAAACTATCTTGGGAAGGAAGTAGCATCCTCACTTGGCTCTTCTTGACCCATACTCTTTGTGTATGTGTGTGAGTGTACATGTTTGTATGCACATGTGTATACACATATGTACATGCATATAGAGGCTAAAGGATAAACTTGATGGTTGTTCTTTGGGAACTATCAGTCTTGTTTTGTTTGTTTGTTCATTGGTTTTTGACAGTCTCTCATTGTCCTCATAGCCCTAGATTCCTGACAGAGACAAAGGAATCAAGCACAGGACCTTCACTGGTCTGCACCAGGTCCTCTTTGTATATATTACATCTTCTAATTTAGTATTTCTATGGGATTCCTGAATCTGCCAATGAATGAGTCTCTGATTCTTGAGCCTTTTCTTGGGCTCTTTTCCATCTGTTGGTTTGTCTTGTCCAACTTAGATGTGTTAGATTATCATCATAATTGCTATTATTATTATTATTATTATTATTATTATTATTTAGAAGCCTTCTTATTTTCTAATAATAAACAGAAAGGTAATAGATCTGGATCAGAGGGAAAAGGGGAATAAACATAAAGGGGTAGAAGGAGGGGCAACTAATTAGGATATATTATATGAGAAAAAGATGTGTTTTCAAGAAAAGAGAAAGAAAAAAGAACAAAAAGAATGCTATGAACATGTTATGCTTATCTGTGTCATTAGACCCCTGCCATGGAACTATCTTCCAGTCATGACATCACCAGTGCCATGTTGAAATCAGACCATCTGTGACCACTTGAACAAGACCCCCACAAGATCAGGTCAATGACAATCTGTTGGGTGACAGAGGTCACCAGGGCCTTCCCTGAGATTTTAGCTATCCCATCTCCCCTGTCCCCCAGACCAGCAGTAGTTGGGTCCAGCTGGCAGGTGCTACAGCATGTCAGAGGCAAAGGCTGATTGTCAAGGGAACTGCAATGTTGCACCTTTCATTAGACATCTCTATCAGTAGCTCCTCGAGGACCCAGGACCTTATACATAATCTCAGGAGCTCATTAGTACACCACGCTGGACTTGAATGGTTCTAAGATCCGTTGATGCCCTATCAAGTAAACATCTGTCCTGGGTTGTCATCTCAATCAATTTCTATATACTTTCCTCTCACTGGAATTGATAGAGTCAGAGCCTATGGTCTGGCACCACCTAGGCTCAGTCGCTGTCTAAGTTTTCTTTTTGATACTTTGATAAAACACTAACCAAACCAACTTCAAGGGAGAAATGGTTTACTTGACTCACATGTTTCAGTCTATCATCACTGAAAGATGCCGAGCCAGTAACTTAAGGCCGGAGGCTGGAAGCAGGAACTGAAGCAGAGGCCACAAAGTCATGGGGCTTACTGGCCTCCTTCCAGGCTCTTGGTCCACTAGCTTTCTTACACTACCCCAGACCCCAAGTGGCTGAGGGATGGCACTCTCACTTGCAGTGGGCTATGCCCCCTCCCATATCTATCAACAGTCAAAAGGAGTCACTCAGACGTATCCACAGACCATTGTGATGGACGCAAATCCTCAACTGAGCTCGTCTCTTCCCAGGTGTCAAGTTGGCAACCAAAATTAGTTATCACAGCCACCCATTCAATAGGCAAATGCAATAGTAATGGTAGAAACAAAGGCAGGAGATAAATTCAATATGGCCAGGTTGTGTGAAAAGGGGAACATAGCTTCTAGTAACATCTTTGAGGTACTAGTACATGAGGTTCAAGTGTAACAAGGAGAGTATGTGTAGCTGGGTAGTGATGGTCAAAGCCTGGAAGGAAGCCAGTAAGCCCCATGACTTTGTGACCCTACCCATCAATATGGCCTGAACTCTCATCTCTGCTCTAGGAACACCAACCCACTTACAAAACTTTTGACCCAAAATTGGCCCTGTCTAAAAGAAATGCAGGGACAAAGATGGAGCAGAGGCTAAAGGAATGGTTGACCAATGCCTGCCCCTTTTTGAGACCCGTCCCATGGGGAGACACCAATCCCTCATTCTGTTAATGATACTATGTTGTGCTTTCAGAACAGGAGCCTAGCATAGCAGCCCTCTCAGAGCTTCACCTGACAGCTGACTGAGAAAGATGCAGATACCCACATTGGATGGAAGTCAAGGACCCCTGTGGAAGACTTAGGAGAAAGATTGTAGGCCTTCAAGGAGATGGCAACCCCACAGGAAGACCAATAGTGTCAATTAACTTGGACCCTGGGAGCTCTCAGAGTCTGAGCCATCAACCAAAGAGCATACATGGCTGGTCCGAGGCCCCAGACACACATGTAGCAGAGTGCTGCCATGTCTGGCCTCAGTAGGAGAGGATGGACCTAATGCTACAGAGACTTAATCCATCAAGATAGTGGGATATGGGGGGTGGTGTAGGGGAGGGGTCTGCCCTCTCAGAGGTGAAAGGAAGGTGAAATGGGCGGAGGGGGGACCGGGAAGGTAGAGAACATTTGGGATGTAAATAAATTAATAAATAGATTTATGAAATTCTCAAAGTTTAATAAAGATCTTATTAACAAAACCAAGTTTCCTTCCTTCTCTGAATAAAAGAAGTAGCAGCTTCACATTATCCAATGAAATTATTGGCCATCTAACACAGAGTAATGCCAGGAGCTTTCCCATGGTCTCAGTAGACCGTGTGTAATTTGGAACTCTCTCACTTCTCTTCCTTCAGGCTACGCAGGCTCAAATATAAGCTCTAAGAGTTTACACTGAGAAAACTCTTCTTCCAGATGCTTCCTAGATATTGTAGAGCTTACAATTTCCTACACAGTCTTCCCTTATCAACAAAGCTTCTCTTATGTACTAAACACTCCTCCACATACACTGTCTCTACAATCCACAACACCCATTACTATCTGATATATTACATTCTTAGTCGTTGATGATTCTTAGTAATTGATAAGCTTTCAACATAACCTTCTGACACTATGAAAATGGTGCTGGCATTTGAAAGATCCAGTAAATGTTCTTTGCATGGAGGGAACCATGTTGTTTGTAGATACATTGGCACAGACTCTGTTTCTCAACCCAGATAAGGAAATGACTTTCTGGATCTTAATTTGGGTCAGGAAGTAGGCTATGTCAATATTTATAAACACGTTAAAATCATGAGCAAATTCATTGTCTATCAGTCAGAGTTTGGTCAGCAAAACAAGAGCTAGGCTAGGTGTTTAGAGTTTAAAAGAATTTAATGTATGGAATTAGAGTCTAGCACCATTGGAATGCTATGTTGGGAGGCCATGGAAGCCAAGGTAAGCAAGCCTGCTCTCAGGAAGCCTGGAAGAACATGCTGTTGGAAGCCATCACCAATAGTTTGGCTGACTTCTCCAAGGAGAAATGGGTGACTATCAGCCATCAATCTGAAAGCTTCCATTGAAATGCTTGCCAGCCATGGCTGCCATCTGCCGATATCCACACTCTAGTCTACAGCTGCCACTTAGTGAAGGAGTAAAGCTCTCTTTTTCTATTCTAAAAATGTTAACAAAGTGCTTCTTTTTAGCTAGATCTCAGTGAATGGTACTGGAACAGTGAGAGTCTCAACCTGTAATACAGAGGAGGGGACAGGAAGCTGGAACCATTCCCATTTGGAACAAACAATGTAATGTGCAGATTGCTCATCCATTGCTTGTGGAATTATCACAACATTTGGTTTGGTGTTGTACATTTCTGCTAGTAGTCAGAACCTTGAAATACCATGAAGCTGAATACTTAAGTCTCAGGGGATGACTGATTTCTTGGCGACATCCTAGCAAACATCAATGATCCATCTTAAATTCTCTTACTTGCCTCAAGTACTATGTCCAATTTTGCCAATGAAAATGTGTTGCCTAGGATAATGTGAGGCTGATGAAGTATTGCCTTTTTTCAATGTAAAAATAGGTTTTATTTTTCCCTTGAGTAACCTAAGAGATCTCTCTCAGTCCCTAATTGAGTGTATGGCTCCTTCTGACATGTACCCCAGGAATCAACCTAGCTTCAGTGGCTTGCAAGTGATGCTGAAGCCAATGGGCTAATGGCACCATACATCTGGGTATTAACTCTTCATTTACCATGTAGATACATCCTGAGGATGGTGGGCAAGAAAGAGCAATGCACCAGTCACAAGTTTTAGTAGCACCCTAATGGGATCAGAGGCATCTATGATGATAGTATGGACAGAGGTGGCCTCAGTCTCCCGCTGAGCAGTAGGAACTCTGTAAGAACCACATCTACAGAAGATGGCTCTTTTTCTATTTTTCCCATGCATTTCTGACATATTAGTCACATTTAGCTCAGAGATAACCTCTGCAAATCAGTGTCAGAACAAATCAAACCAGCCACATTTATGGCTTTCTTATAAGCATCTACCAATCTAAGATCATGTCACTTAAAAGCTCCCCATCTAGGTACCTTTTTATATTAAGTTAAATATTGCGATTTAATCTAAGAAAAGGGAAATCTCATGAACTTGTGGTGGCAAATACATTCAGCTAACACCACTCTCCTTAGCCTGGATTATCCCCACAATGAGAATTAGTATTGGTCCATCATGCTCCTTTAATGTAGCAATACATGGACATCTTGTAGTGAAACCCTTGACCTTCCCCATAGCATGGTGATTACCTAGAAACACCCTGAAATAGTCAAAGACATGATTTGAATCTTATGTAAATTGTCAAAAGTTTTCTTTCGACACAAAAACTGTATCATAAACCTTTAAACACATCTCTCAATTCAAAATATTAGTCTGAAGAGTTCTAGTCAACATTAAGGGGGGATAAAAGATTGAGAAATGAGTGTGTGATACCCACTTACCTTTCCATGCTTGTGATCTGAAGTCTTTGGATAGTACTCAAAACAAAACACCTCAAAATTCCATCCACGAAGTTTGCCCCATTGACTCAGAATTCATTTCTATTATGACCCTTGGTTTACTGCAAAAATCACCTGTGTTGTGTGATGTATTTGCTCTCCTCTAATTTCTATGGATTCTTCCCTTTACACAATGATCAGCATCCTAAGTCCTTCACACCCACCCTCAGTCTTCTCAAGTGCTTCCAAATATGCCCAAGACACTTATAATGGGTATATGTCCTTATCTTGCTTCCTCTAATCCAGGCTTCTCAGTTTGGGGATCTCTTCATTCACTGCATTTTGGGGCCTTTAAATTATGATTAATTCACTGAAATCCAGTTTTCACACGAGACATTTTCTGGAAACAACATCATTCTATAACTCTGTAGTTACTATGGTCTCCAAATTCAATAGTTGTCTCTCCATATTCCTTCTGACCTGCTTCTAGAGTTAGAAGTCCTCATGGTTAGTGTAACTACTTAACACACCAACCCAAACCCAGTGATGTAAAGCTGGAACCCTACATACATTACTGCTTACTCCCTTTGTAGGCCGTATGGAATTCTGTTGGGTCAGGATGGATTTGCCAGGAGGCTCTTGTTTTTTTTTTTTTTTTTTTGTTTTTTTTTTTTTTTGGTTCTTTTTTTTTTTTTCCGGAGCTGGGGACCGAACCCAGGGCTTTGCGCTTCCTAGGTAAGCGCTCTACCACTGAGCTAAATCCCCAGCCGAGGCTCTTGTTTTAAGCTGTGATTAGTAGAGCAGCTTTGCTTTGTTTCTAAGGCTAGCCAGGAATTCCCTCTTCTACAGCCCTCTGACTCTTCTCTGCAATTGTTGAGAAGCAAGCCAGAGTCAAGGACAGAAATACATAAAGCCTTGCAAAGCCTGACATTTGAGCAGGCATACTATGACTCCTTCCTATATTCAGTTGATTAAAGCCCCCTACATGAATAAGCCTAAAAGTTGGGGACAAAATAACCATATCTACTACCAGATGAGGTCATTGTGGCGGTGTGGGCATAGGGAGTGATGGAGAACAGACATCCATTCAGTCACTACACCTAAGACCCAGCCACCTTCAGCTTTAAGACTTATGTCATTCTCCCCAGGTTTCTCATGACCTTTCACTGGATCGTCCAGTGACTACACTGTAGATTCTCAGTAATACATTGTTTTCTGCACTGTGTTCTTTTCAGCAAAAAGACCTACCACATTACCACCTCAGTCTTGAAGATGCCTAGGGTCTCTCTCAAGAATTTTATTTTCTTATTGGTTTTATGTGTTCCCCTTTCTGAAAGTTTATATATTCTAGCACACTGTTACTCTAGAATTAACAATTCTAATGATAATTTATCACATTTTACTGAAAAACTGTCCACTTTTCCTTTTACTTCCTTGTCCTGTCAGTGGTGACATCATTTCAGCCTAAAGCTGTCGTATTTGCGGATCTGTCCTCAGCACTCAGTACATGAATATATTAGATCTCAACAAATTTTAAGGAATGATTCTTCTATTAACCCAATATCTTTCCTGATTTTTTCCCCACTTCCAAATTCCATTCTCATTTTTAGAGAATCAACCCCTGACCAGGTTTTCTGAAAAGCTACCTTCTCTACTAGTGTCAGACTTCCTTGCTTTTCTAACCATAATCCATGCTACAATGGTCAGCATTATCAGTTAAGCTCTATCTGGGATAATTTACTTATTCAACTTGTATGTGACCATATTTCCCAGGAGCCAGTGCTTTGCATTAATGGACAGCATGATAGGATTTGGATCCAAATGTACTATTTGATATGAGTCATATCTAGCTTTATTCCTGTGTGCTTTGAGAATGTAAACTTGTTTTACATCATTTTTTCCCTCATCTACAAAAATGTGTTACTTACACTGAAGAATCTTGGAGTTGAACAAAGGAAACTGGCCATGTGTGAAATGTACTTTCCACACAGCAGAATGGTTTCTTTTCTTCACTTTTTTTGTCTCTAAGAGCTCTTCTGGTATTCAATACTTCTATGCATGGTTTAATTCTCTTTAATTATAAAATGAACCTCTCAAAGAATATCATCTATTCATTCTATATGCTGCAGGTGTCTTTCTTTATGGAAGGCGTGTGACCTAAAAGTCTTTGTATATGATGGGATTTTTGATGACACCTTGTTCTTCTAAGATTTTGAGAAAAGAAATTTTTTGTCTATCAAGAGATTCTAGTAAATCTGTTAATAACCGAGTTCCCTGGTACTTCCAGTCATTCCATTTTGCATAAAATTTTTCCTACACTGTTTAGGGATATAGTTCTCTCCTTCCAATAAAACATTTCCACAGATATCTGACATCGCTGTGTTCTTGCTCCGTGTGAGGTTTTATTTGGGTAGTTGTCATGGAGTCTTCATAACAATTCATTCATTTAACCAAACTTAATTTTGTTAATGATCAGTAGCTTTACTTGGCTTAGAGATGAAGATGTTAGAATATTCTTGTGTTAAATGTATACTATATGTGAACATCTCGCCTTGATCCTCTTTCAGAAACAGAATGAACTAGACATGTACATTTAAATCTCAGCCTGTCTATCTCTAATCTAAATATAATATCTGGCTCATGGTGACACACACACACACACACAAACACACCTTCACACACATACATACACATACATTCACACACACATACACACACATACACTCATACACACACATACACACACTCACATACATATACATACACATATACACATACACATCACCCCACACATACACACCACCCCACACACATACACACATACTCACACACACACACACACACACACACACACACACACACACACACACACACATTTCTAAAATCAAAAGCATGGGAAGCTCTGTTGCTCATGACACAGTTAGAACAAGACAGCCCTGCGAAGGAGGGTCTAATAACACTGCTAATAGAAACTGCACAGAGAGACTCCAGCTGCCCTGAGAAACAGGACATCAGGATAGGTACATAGTTGCTTTGCTTTACTCCTCCCCAGGGCACAAAGCTGGCACATCTCATCTAAAAATGCAAGTCTTATATTGTTAAGGACATTAAATTTCCTGTCTGGAGGCTCAAGCAAGCCCAGGGCACATTTGAAAATGAGTGATCACACCACTTACATCCAGTCAGTTCCAGGCTCTAGAATGAACATTTAACATATTAATATTCACATTTAATTCTTATAATACAATAAACTGTGATTATCTCCATTTTATTGATAAAGAGACTGAGGCTCAGCCAGATTTTCCCTCAGAATTATGCTAGTAATGAGCAGGCAGAGATGGATTTGGACACACGTTTTCAGCTCATTTTTACCTCTGAAGACAATCAGGGTGAGATTTACTATGTGATGTGCACTCAGTTTGTATACCCTGTAACTTGCCTTTCATTTCTAAGACAGTTCATATCATATAAAGAATAGTTACAAATTCACTACTCCTGACTGTGGAAATAACACAGTTGTTAATATACTCACCTTCCAGGCATGATGAGGACCTCATTTTGGTCTCCAGAACCCATCTTAAGAAGAAAGTCAGGTATGGTGGAACAGTATTTGTAATCTTAGCAGTGACAAGCCTCCACAAGGAAGAACAGCCTGGTCTACTGGGAAAGGTTCAGGCCAGTGAGAAACCCAGGAAGGAAATGAAAAATTGGACAAGGCCTAAGGCATGATATCCAATGTACACTTTGGTGCATACAAACTCCCTCGCTACAAACACACAATCCAACAATCCATTATTTTCTGGTTGGCTGTACTAATTTATTTGAATCTTGAATATTTTGAGTATTATCAATTTGAATGTGAATTGCTTCGTCTTTTGGGGGGAGGTGATTTCTTATTCAGAAGAATCACACTGTAATTCTCCCTCTTCAACTGCACAATAAGTCATGGGTTCTTTCTAAGTCAGGGCTGCTAGAGTTGTGCTGAAACCTTCCGATGAAAGAGCAGGAAGCAGAGACAGAAGTGTTTGCTTGACGAGCATTTCTGGATGCTAAGAATGGGTACAGAAATATATATATATATATATATATATATATATATGTATATATATGTATGTATGTATATATATGTATGTATGCGTGTATATATGTGTATATGTATATATATGTATGTATATATGTATGTATGTGTGTATATATGTGTATATGTATATATATAGCCTCACTTTACACACTTAGTACGTTAGTGAGGTTGACAGCATGGAGAACTTCTCAACAAGCACTCTCGACAGGCAACAGAAGCTGCATTGGAACCTAGAGGTGTCTGGTGCCAAATCGCACTTCTCCAACTCCTCAGTCACAAATGCCAAAGACTATTGCTGATTTCTCCAAGTTCAAGAACAGTACAGCACCAATTAATCCCCTCAGAGGACCTCCAGAGAAAGGAAAGAGATCCATACTCGGACAGAGATAATGTAAGGTGAGTTGGACTAAAGGTAACATGACTGAAGGTACCGTGTCTAGAGCCTAGAAGTTGCCAAGGTTTGACCAACAAAGAAACAATGGAGGAAAGGTGGTTTCAAACTCTAGTCTGACAAGGAAAAACCAGGCTCCTTAATAGCTACTGGTTCCTTCACCAGCCACAACGGCCCAGTGTTACTTTCACATACTTCCTCTATGTGCTGGCTCTCCTCATCTATGTCTACAATGACCCAGAAAAATGTGTCCACCATCCTCTACTCAGGAAGGCACCTCTTTAGATCATTATGGACTGATGGAAATACAGAGACGAAGTTTGGAGCAGAGACTGAAGGAAAGGCCATCCAGAGACTGCCCCACCTGGGGATCCAGTCCATATACATACAGCCACCAAAACCTGACAATATTGGTGATGCCAAGAAGTGCTTGCTGACAGGAGCCTGATATAGTTGTCTCCTGAGAGGCTCTGCCAGAGCATGACAAATACAGAGGCAGATGCTTGCAGCCAACCATTGAACTGAGAATGGGGGTCCCCAGTGGAGGAGTTAGAGAAAGGACTGAAGGGGCTAAAGGGGTTTACAACCCATAGGAAGAACAATATCAATCAACCAGTGCTCTCAGGGACTAAACCACCATCCAAAGAGTAAACATGGACAAAGCCATGGCTCCAGCTGCATATGTAGTAGAGGATGGCCTTGTTAGGCACCAATGGGAGGAGAAGCCCTTGGCCCTGTCAAGTCTCAACTCACCAGTGTAGGGGAATATCAGGGCAGGGAGGTGGGAAGGGATGGGTGGATGGGTAGGGGAACACACTCATAGAAGAAGGGGGAGGGGGATAGGATAGGGGGTTAACAGACTGGAAACAGGAAAAGGGGCTAACAGTTGAAATGTAAATAAATAAAAAAAATCCAATAATGAAAGACTCAGATTTTCTGGATTAGTTATCTATTACAGCATGATACATTACCCCAAACCTAGTGGTTTGAAATAGCAAAGTGTTTATCTTGTCATGTCTGTGGGTTAGGGGTGTGGGAATGATTAAATAATTCTAGATTACCACCCAGTTCCAAGGTCACCCACAGGGTACCATGGTCCCTCTCCATAGACACTTCTCTATATGGTTACTCTCAGGCTGCTTTCCCTACAGCATGAACCAGATTAGAAAATAAAACAAAATGAAACAAACAGCCAATGATTGAAGTGATACACCCTCCATAGGTTATTGACCACAAGGAGGAACCAACCCCACCAAAACCAGAAAATGATTTTACAAAAGCACAAATACCACAAGGGACAGGTCAATGGTAGTGGTGTATCTTTGAGGCTAGCTATCAATGTTCTTCTGTGGATTTCCCCATAGCATGTGGCCCTCCATTAAAGGCAAATATTTCCAGAAAGTATTACCATATTAAGATTTCACTGCTAGTTAACCAAATAGTTGTCATTATAGACAGGAGAAATAGATGAGAAACTGTGTATTTGTGATGGGAGGAGGCTAAGAGGCATGAAGACAATTTTTTTTCTTGGAAGCTGTAGTGAACAGCCAATATGGAAGGCTCTATTGTTGATGGTTGGGAATCTTAGAATGAAAATAAAGATGCCCCAAAGTGGGCCAGGGCCCTGTCGCTGGGCAGGTAGGAGTATAGGAGTGAGGACAGAGAGCCATTCCAGCTTCTGGTTTTGTGACTATTCAGTGCCGAGGTCTTGGTGCTGGGCATCCATGGTGCTGGTGCAGAAATTGGAAAACACAAGTGCTGTGCCTGCTGCTGGTTAATTAAATGTTGATTCCAAGGCAGCTGGTAGAATATGTGCACTATATATTATCCTCAGTTTGCTTTTCCTCTTTTTTCCCTAAATCACACATTTTAATTAACCTCCAAGCCCTTGCTGGGGCTTTGAAAGAACTTAA
Organism: Rattus norvegicus; assembly: GCF_021556685.1. Lineage (NCBI taxonomy): Eukaryota > Metazoa > Chordata > Mammalia > Rodentia > Muridae > Rattus > Rattus norvegicus. The sequence continues at coordinate 68,222,246 of NC_141544.1, forward strand.
TTGGCCTGCAGGGATCGGAATACACAACAGCTAGAAAAAGGCTATGTCTCAGTTGTTTTCACTCTAAGGACTTATAAAATTGAAATTATTGTTTTATTTCATTCTTTGAAGCCCAGAGCTACATGTGGATTCATATTTGGAAAGGCAGAAGCATTCTTGGATGCCTAAGTGAAGACTGTAAAAGGTATTTAAATAGTGTGAGTATTTCATGCACAAATCTTTTATTAACCTGGTGTCTTTGAGTTTGCAATGAATTGAACACTCCCATTTTTTTTTCCCACTGAAGCATGAAAATACAGTGGCCAAATTTGACACTTGGAGGTGGGGTGGAGGAATCTCTTGATAACAGGGACCCTTGAAGAGACTTTCAGATATCTTCAGTTTGTCAGCAAGGCTGAGAATGAGTCAATATACATATTTCACTTTCTAACCGAAAAGTTCACTCACTGAAAATCAGCGATATATAGAGGCCAAAGCTATAGGTGAATATTATTATGTTCTCTTCACAGAGGTAAGACTTCTTCAGCTAACCATAACAGTGGGAGAACTTGCTCAGTTGTTTTAGGCAGAGAAGTATAGAGAGGTAAGATCATGTGTGCTGAAAGACAAATTAGGACTAAGCTAGTCAGTATCTGAGAAGGAAGAGAAGGCTGTGAGGTAGAGGGATTCCAAGAAGAAGCAGCAAAGAAAATGAATCAAAGCCGTTCAAACAGAGCATGTTCAACAATGTCACAATTTGCAGAAATGTGAAGAAGAAAGAAGAAAAGGATAGCGAATAAGGCAGCCAGACATAATAAATGATGGGACTGTCATGTCTTCTGGGCTTTGATTTTGTGTCAAGTATTTCAAGGTCCTTTCACCCAGTAGGTAGTTAATCATTACCAGATAAAAAGACAACCTAGATTTTAGTTACTTAAAACTATGTGCTTGCTCACAATCCTGTAGGTGGGAACTTTGGACTGGACTCCCTGATGAAATTCCTGTGTTTCATTGATGTTGATGGGACTCATTTGCATGTTCTAAACAGTTGATTGATCAGCTTTGGGCAGGGTGGTCCTATGTCATCTGGTTCACATGTCTGGCAGTTGATACCTGTTTCCACAAGGCTCACATCTCCCAAGAGAGCAGACCTAGATTTGTTCTGTGATGATAAACGTGCTCCCAGTGGTCAAAGCAGAAGTTAGGTACATCTTCAAACTGGGATTTGGAAGGTGCTCACATTATTTCGCCACAGTGTGTTTGTCAAAGCAATTCACAAGGGCATCCCACATTCAAGTGATGGAGAAAACAAAGACGTAAGGACACAGGAAGGGTCATTCACTGGCAGCCATTATTTTAACAATCTCTGGTACATTCCAGCAAGGACAATCAAAGACTTGTAAAAGCATCATCTGATCATGTCATTTCATGCACATTATTAATATTTGGTCAAAATATGACCTCCTGTAATGCCACTGATTCTATTAAGTGGAGAGAATTTGAATACAAAAGCAAAGGCAGGTCAGGAAGGAAAGTGGATGGTGTTGAACACAGTCATATTAAATAAAGTAAGTCAGACGCAGAAAACAAATGTCACCTGTGTTAGAAGCGGAAGAAGCTCCTTGCTAGTGTCTGTTGTTGACATGAACACAGACTCACAAAGGTCCTCAATGCCCCAGACTCATGGGTTTGGCAAAGATTTCCTCATGTCAGGTTTTGAGAAATGGCAAAGCCCTTCCCTGATTCTCTGTGCAGATGCTGGCAGTGTATGCAGAAAATGTGAACCCCAGCTTACTCCTCTCAGATGTTTACAGCTAAGTCTGCTCCCCTACAGGGATCCCCTACTAGCTAAACCTGCTTCCTTCCTCAGCTGTATATAATAACCTCGCCTTTTAAAGCTGTAAACAATCCAGCTCCTTGATTCAGATAAAATGAACCCTGAGTTTCTGACTTGTTGGTGCATCTCCATCACAGTGCATGGACCACCCAATCTCAACCTTTCTCTCTCTCTCTCCCCCTCACTCTCCCTCTCCTCTTTCCCTCCCACTCTCCCTCTCCTCCTCCCCTTCCCCTTCCTCCCTCCCTGCTTCTCCCACCCTCCCTCCTCTCTCTCTCTCTCTGTCTCTGCCTCTCTGTCTGTCTCTCTCTGTGTGTGTGTGTGTGTGTGTGTGTGTGTGTGTGCGTGTGTGCATGTGTGTGTGTTTTGAGGTTAAGGAGGTTGGTAACAGTATATATATATATACATATATATATATGTGCATATATATATATGACATGAAAAACAGAAGAGAACAAATATTTTAGGAACAAAACAGGAACAGAAGAAGTATGCAGAGGAATAATAATAAAGTAACATACAAATATATATATTTGTTCATATATACACATACATGCATGTATACACACACATATATATATATCTCCTTAGTGAAGCTTAATGCTACCTTATATTCTAGTTTAGTTTCATTATGTTGCTGTGGTGAAACAGCCCAACAAAGCAACATAGGAGAGTAAAGTGTTTGTTTAGTTGTTTAGGTTACAATTCAAGTCACTGTTCATTATTTTAGGAAAACCAAGGCAGGAATCAAGGTGCTAGTCACTGCACATCCAAAGAACAGAGATAAACAAATGCATGCAAAATGGTTGCCTGCACAGTTCCCTTTCTTTTCTATGTAGTTCAGAAACCTCTGCTGAGTAAACATGTGACACTGCCTACCATGGAATGGGGCTTCCTACATCAATTAACAATCAAGACAATCTCCCACAGACATCACACAGATTGATCTGGTAAAGATAATTACACTCCACCCAGGCCTTCGTAGAATGTCTTCAGGCAAGTGACAATTTAGGACCTCACCAATGGGCTCTGGGGACCTCCCTACTCCTCCCAATGTCTACTTCTGTCAGAACAGGAAGGCCAGCCTTGCTTCTGGTCCTAAAGTATCTCTCAGGTAGAGGCACGTGCACCTTTGTACTACTTAAGACTCTCTTTTTAGGTGATTCTAAGTTGTCGAAAGTTGAGATTAAAATAATGTACCCCACCCCACAGTGGTCAAAGAAATACCTTATTGACGGTGTTGCTCTTGTAACCATCAGGGGCAACAGATGACAGTCCTGTGTTCATCCTAGCTTGATGCCTGACTTGCTGCCCAAAGCTGTTTTAAGCCTAGGACACATAAAAATCAAATCAAATCCAGGCTGTAAGAGGAAGACAGACAGGAACCTGTATTCCACCATGCAACACAGTGTGGGAGAAGAAAGATGCCCACAGACCTCTGAGTTCTCCAACCCACAGGGATGGCAGTCCATAGACACACAGAGTCCCGCCCACTACCACCTGATGCAGCAGTGGAGGAGGAAGACAGAGAGATGTGCGGACTACCATGCCACCTATCTTCCTGCATGGTGCACTGCACAGCCATGTGAGCCTTAGAAACCTGCTTACCTCCACGCTATCCTCGTAGAACAGATGGAAGATGTCATCCATGGCCCACCAACTGCGTGGCCAGCCTACGGAGGGAGCCATCACAGGGTGCAAATATGTGGTGGTTAGATGGGAGACAAAGAGAAGTGGAGCAGCTTGAACATTATGAAGAGAGATGAAACTAAAGGCGAGTAGAGGAGTAGCGCGTTATAAGTGGCCAGCACCACCACTTGGAGCTATGGTGAGGTCCCAGCCCGAGCTGTTACTGAGGGCCATGTCTGAGTCTGTGGCCACACAGTAGCAGAGGTCAATGTTGATGTTGGTGGCTCATATTACCACTAGAGAACATGGGAACATCCCCGGTCAGGGCAGCCTTTGGGGACTACTTGGATGTTCAGGGGCTGAACAGCTCTGTCCCTGCCCCTCACTGACACTGCACTCTGGAAAGCTGGCCCCTTCTCTCACCAGCAGCAGCACTTCTGAGAGGAGGCCCTGCACATCGCCCAGACAGCACAGTGGAGCTTGTCCTGATGATTGGGGTGTGGGTGAGCCAAACGGAGGGCATGAGTGTGGGAGAGCTGACGTCACCACTCATCTTCTATGAGGCGACATGGGCACAGAGTTGATGCCCTCCTCACCTCCCACAGTTTGGAAAGCTGCCCAGAACACTCAGGAAAGTGCACTCTGCACCTCTCTTGGACAGCACAGCAGAGGTGACCCTGGTGATTAGCTACCAAGAACAAGAGCCCAGGAGAACGGTCCCTCCCACTTGCCTGCCTGGAGAAGTCATGAGGGTGCAGGAGTGATGTCGCTCTCCTCTAGCCACTCTCCACTGTCCTGAAACACATGATTTAAATGCCTTTATGTCAGCTTCCAATTTGGAACAGAATTCTCTTTTGATCAAGGAGTCACAAATCCCAGCGAATCAGTTCACAGGAACGTGAACGTTTCAGGAAATTTCTTTCCAAAGAAGAGACAAGTTTCTCTTAGGTTTAAGAAGGTTAGCTGATCTTCTTTTACTTTTTCTTTCTTATTTGGGGGGGGGGTATTTTATTTATTTATATTTCAAATGTTTTCCCCTCTCCTTGTTTCCCCTCTGGAAACCCCTACTCCATCCTCCCTCCCCCTGCTTCTAATAGGTGCTCGCCCACCCACCCACCCACTCCTTCCTGCCTCCCTGCCTTGGCATTCACACTGGGGCATCCACCCTTCATAGAACCAAGGGCCTCTCCTCCCATTGATGCCAGATAAGGCCATCCTCAGCTACATATGTGGCTGGAACCAGTGTCCCTCCATGTGTACTCTTTAGATGGTAGCTTAGTCCCTGGGAGCTCTGGGGGTTCTGGTTGGTTGATATTGTTGTTCTTCCTATGGGGTTGCAAATCCCTTCAGTTCCTTCAGTCCTTTCTCTAACTCCTCCACTGGGGTTCCTGTGCTCAGTCTAATGGTTGGCTGTGAGCATTTTTTTATTGTTAGCAATTTGGAAAACTAGCAAGGAATTATCTTTATCACTCCTGTGCCTCCGTTTAGTGCCTATCCAGCCTTCCACTCAGGCTGTTGAATCACCTCTCTATTTCACTTAAGGAAAAGGTACATAAACCTGGGCAGTGGCTTTGTTTCTACCTCATAAAATCACTTACTTTAATTATGAAAGCATTTGTGTCTCCTTATAACTTAAGCATCTAAGATGCTGCACATTAAACCTTTGCACAGCCTTAACATAAAACCATGAATTCCCACTTTCCTAACTTTTCTCTTCCTCAAACCCGTCCCTAAGATGATGTCTGCTGACATTGGTCTACACTGAGAAAAGAGATATGTCATCAGAATCAGGGCTGCTGCTCTATGAACTCCATATGACTAGACGAAAGATAGAGCTTCCTGTACCATAATTCAATGAATTCTTGCCACACTACCATGGGATAGATGTAATACTAACTCCACATCAAACAGCTGTTAATAGTGGAATTCAGATTTTACGGTTTGAAAACTTCTGTATTCTTTGTGCACCTGTCTTAGTCGTTTTGGTTACTATGACAAATATCCTCAATGGGTTTGCTCTATTAGAAAACAGATATTTATTATTGACACAGTCCTGGAGGTTGAGGAATCCAAGATTCAGTGCCTGAACCTCAAGTTCATAGACACCACCTTATCTTTTCAGCTCATAAGAGATAAGAGTTCTCCAAGGTCCCTTTACATGGGCACTAATTCCTTTATGATTAGTCAGCTGTTCCTACCCCACACCGCAACCACCCCGCAGAATCATCATCTCCAAATACTATCCTTTCGGGAATAGCATTCTAACATTTGAATTTGGGGGAAAGTATGCTTTTAATTCGTTATAACTTTCGATTTCTGTGCTTGCCTCCCAAGACATATTTAAAGCAAAAATTACCTTTAAAATATTGTTTATTCTGGTTTGTCTTCTCTTTTACTTGCCTGTTTGTTTTCTAAACAAACAGAGAGGGGGTGGAGTTTGATAGATAAAGATGTGGGGAGGACCTAGAAGGAGATGGGGAGGGAGAACCGTGATCAGAATAAATGGTCTGAATTTTCAATTAAAAATTTAAAATAAATAAAATGATAGTAGACTCATATGTAATTATAATAAATATTGCTTGGAATTCTGTATCATTTTAATGTGTATTCTACACTAATATACTGCAAACCATAGTATAATATCAAAACCAAGATATCAACATCAGTTCTTTTATGAGGGGACCCTTCCTGTAGCAAGGCTATTGTTTTATATCCCTCTACTACAGTCTCCTCCTTTTCACTCTCTAATGTCTACTACATGCAACCCTATTGTACATCTATTCCTTTTGATATTTGAATAATGTTACATAGGTAAAATCATTCCATTTCTTATCCTTTATGTTCAGCATGCAGATTTTGTCTACTTTTTATTATTGCTGAATAATATTCTATGATCATTGTTGACTTAACCATTTCCTGATTTAAGAACATTGAGGAGGTTTCTGAATTATTAGCTATGAAAAACTATCCTGCTGTGAATATTTATTATTATTCTTGTGTTTGTGAGCATAGACTTTTATTTCTCTGAGTAAATGCCCAAGAGTGCAATTACATTTTTGTTTGATAATTGTATGGTTGGTTTCTTTAAAGGCTTACAGGTTCTATTTCAGCATTGGTGTTTCATTTGTACTCCGACAAATAGTGCAAACATTGCACTTTGTGACTCATATTTTTGTCATTCTGGTGAATATATGCATATATAGTATTGAAGCATAAATTTGCATTTCTCTGTTAGTTAATGATATTTAACATTGTGTGTGTGAGTGCATGCATTCATATGCGTATGCATGTTGCATATGGACACCCCCTCAGTGAAGTGTTTCTCCCTATTTATGGCTTACATTCTCAAGCAATTGTTTATTTTACTATGGAGTGTTGAGAATTCTTTATGTATTTTAAATATCAACTGTTTCCTAGCCGGATGGTTTGAAAATATTTCTATTCAAACTATGGCTTCTTTTTTTTTTAACTTATAAAGCCTTTAGTGAAATAAAAGTTTTTAATTTTGATGGTAATCCATTTGCCTATATTATCTTTTTATACAAAGTATAAGCACTCTCTGGCCATGCTACACACTCAAATTGTTTTTGTGAAGGTTTTAGAGCTAATGTTTTGCATTTACATTCATGATCTACCTTTAGTGGGGTTGTTTTGGTTCTTGTTTTTTGTTTGGGGGGATTGTTTTGTTTATCTTTTAGCAAAGGATGCCTGTCTATAAGAGCAACAGTTGCTGAAATTTTTATTGGATTTCTTTGCACTGTTCTCAAACATAAGTTGAGCAGGTGGCTGAAGACAATAATTGAAAAGAAAGAGAAGAAAACCACTCTTCATGTGTATGTTGGGAGGGAAAAAGCCATCCAGTAGGGAAAGCCTGTATGTGGTAAACACTTATCAGAGTTCACAAAAATGGTGGTGAGAACATATCGCCCCACTTTCTCCATAGAGAAACAGACATAACAACACTACAAAGACTGATTGCCTTTTTTTGGGACCCCAGAAACCACTTAATGATGCAAAGGCTGCATCTAAATGTTCAAAAAGAAGCACATCTACACAAGCAGAATATTCGTTGCATCTCTTTATCATAACCCTTCCCCCCAGATAGCACAGTACAGTCCAATCAGGTGGTAACTCCTAATTCTATGTGGTGATTTGAATGAGAATGGTGCCCATAGGATCATATGTTTGAATACTTGGTCTGCAGTTGGTGAAACTATTTGGAAAGGATTAAAAGACATGTATTTTTGGAAGAGGTGTGTTATAAGGGCTTTGGGGTATCAAAAGCCCAAACCACTCACAGTAAGACCTCTCTGCTTCCTGTTTGTAGATCCAAATGCAAATTCTCAGCAACTACACCAGTGCCATGCCTCCTGCCTGCTGTCTGCCACACTATCCTCCATAATGGCCATGGATTATAACCCTCTGGAACTGTAAGCATCAATAAGTGTTTTCTTTCAAACTTGTCTTGGCCATGGCATCTTATCATAACAAGAGAAAAGTAACTGAGGCATTCTGTATTAGAGAATACAGCTCCAATGTTTTTCCTTTCCAAGAGGCTGTTTGAAATATTTTCCACTTAATGTGCCATAGAGAACTGATGAGAACTGTCAGAGATCATCTGCCCAAAACCTGTGGAGAAAGAAGCCAACCAAAACAAACTCTTTATAGAATCAGGGAGACAATATTACTACATAATAATATTATGGAGAAAAGTGATTATGAACTCACATGATAGAAACAAAGGGAAAAAACCTTTAAGTTAGAAAAAGATATATTCTCAGAAGATGTTGAAAGGTCCCCCCAGAACCTTTTTGTGGGATTCCCAGCATAATTATTTTCTGAATAAAGTCTATTATTAATTACTTAGAAAGTTAACTATTTTTTAAAAAATCTAAACTTCAATAAACAATCACAAGATTTACAAGTGCAAGGGTCATAGACAAATCAAAGAGAATAAAAAAGGTCTTCAGAAATTATTGGATATACAATTTACAAACCACATGAAGCTCAAGGAAAAGAAAGATCAAAGTGTGGATGCTTCAGTACTTCTTAGAAGGGAGAACAAAATACTCACAGGAGGAAATACGGAGACAAAGTTTGGAGCAGAGACTAAAGGAAAGACCATCTGGAGATTGTCACACATGGAATCCATCCCATGCAGTCATCAAACCCAGTCACTATTAAGGATGCCAAGAGGTGCATGCTGACAGTAGCCTGATATAGATGTCTCCTGAGAGGCTCTGCCAGAGCCTGAGAAATACAGAGGTGGATACTTGAAGCCAACCATTAGACTGAGAACAGAGTCCCCAATGGAGGAGTTAGAGAAAGGACTGAGGTAGCTGAGGGGGTTTGCAACATCATAGGTAGAACAACAATATCAACCAGCCAGACCCCACCCAGAGCTCCCAGGGACCAAACCATCAACCAAAGAGTACACATGGAAGGACCCATGGCTCCAACTGCATATGTAGGAGAGGATGGCCTTGTTGGTCATCAATGGTAGGAGAAACCTTTGGTCCTGTGAAGGCTCAATATCCCAGTGTAGGGTAATGCCAGGTCTGGGAGGCTGGAGGAAGTGAGTGTGTGGGTGGGGGAGCACCCTCACAGAGACAGGGGTGGGGGATGGGATAGAGGGTTTCTGGAGGGGAAACTGGGAAAGGGGATAATATTTGAAATGTAGATAAAGAAATTATCTAATAAAAATGGAAAAAGAAATTATTCTTGAAGAAATAAGGACTTGGAGGTAACATGATGGCCTAGAAGCTACCTTTGCAAACACCAAAGAGAAAAGTCAAGAATGGGGTGACAAAAACCACTGCAATGTACAGAGAAAAAATGGTGACAAACAGAATGAATGAAGACATGCTGGACCTGCCTCAAGCCATGCTTCCTTCCAACAGATCTAAGGAAAACAGAAGCCTCATTCAAAAAGAAAATCAAGTGACCGTGATACAAGCAAATTAGCAGCCAGAGGACAAGTCTGCAGCCTCAAACCCAACCTCATGTTTTGAGGAAACAGTGATTTCTCAGGCAGAAGGGCCAGCAGTGATAAGGAATTCTAACCTGTCACATTATATATGTTGGAAGGCAAGGACCATGTACAGTCTTGAGAGAGAACATGCTGTTTGTTGTTGAGATGCATGTTGTGTTTCAAGAACAGAGGACAGCCATAACTCATTGAATTTGACTTTATCCTTTCACAGTTCCAAGACAAAAGACAGGCATGGGAAGCAATAAAGAGTTGGAAAGCCGGACGCTATCAAACTGAAATTTTCAGCTCAGATGGTGGCCACACAGGGAAAGGTATTCTTCCTTTGGTGGTTGGAAGCAGATCTCTTCAATTAATATTCACCCTACAGCTGAACTGAACTGCACCTGAGGCCATCCTCCGTAGCCTCTATCTGCTATTCACTGCTACAGAGTCCAAGAACTGAAGAACTTAAGTTTTATCTATATTTGCAACTGCATCATTTTAACAGGTCAATCCATATTTCAGGAGAATTATGGAGACCGGTCATTTCATTCATATAAATTCATATAAATGTCACTACTCTGATTTCTTCTCACATTCCTAATACTCTCCTCAAGCTAGAACATTAGCCACAGTATGAAGGTACAATCTAGAGAGTCTTTGGAATGTAGGATGTTCTATTACAAAACTGCAAAACTAAGGCCCTTGCTACCCAAACGGAAACTGCTGAAATGAAGACAACTCTGGTGAACATAAGGTCCTCATCCAACACAGGATCATCAGGTTGGCATCAGACACTCAGTATCAATGCCAGCATAAGCTACAGGGAAGCCAAGAATCCATAAGTTTGACTGACTCTTCTTTTCATGTATCTCTTTCAGTTACCTTTCTATTCTTGGGAAGAGACATGACCAAGGCAACTTACTAAACAAAGCATTTGATTCGGGGCTCACATTTCCAATGGATGAGTCCATGATCATCATGGTAGGAAGTAAGGCAGCAGGCAGGCAGACATAGAACTGGAGCAGTAGCTGAGAACTGACATCCGATCTATGATCACAAGACAGGGAGAGCTAACTGCAATGGCATGAGCTTTGGAAGCCCACCCTCAGTGATGCCCCTTCTCCAACAAGACCACACCTCTGAATCCTTCCCAAACAGTTCTATCAACTGGGATCAAACATATGAACCTAAGGAGGCTATTGTTATTTAAACCAACATAGCTACTATTACATTTAACATGGAGGTTCCCTGAAAATATACAACTTTCATATGACTGAACTATAAAATATCTGGACATATATACAAAGGGCCTAAGTCAATATACCACAGAGATAACTGCACTTGAATGTATATTGCTTTAGTAGTCACACTTAGTGGAGAAATGGGAAGTTTATCTAAAGATGAAAGGGCAAAGAAAATGTACACATAATAGAACTTTATTCAGATGTAAAGAAAGAAAAATGTAATCATGACAATTGCAAAAAATGGATGGAATGGGAGATCATTATGTTAAGTGAGATAAGCCACACTCAGAAAAAAAATCTGTTTTTTTAAATAACATGTCTAGATTGAAGTGTCTGTGTGTGTGTGTGTGTGTGTGTGTGTGTGTGTGTGTGTGTGTATGTGTTGTGAAGAAAGAAAGGGAAACCATAAGAGGAAGACGAACTCTTAAAGGAGAAGAGGAGGGAAAATAGAAAGTAATGGGATACACATAAATACAGGCTGATGGAGGTTGGGACTCTCTAAGGGTGGGTAGGGGACAAGTGGAGATGGAAAAGCCCTGGGGGAGGGGATGAATCAGAGCAAAGGGAAATCATATATGTGTATGAAAATATCACAAATATCCATTACTGTATTTGTTAACTTAAAAGGAAATTTAATGTGTTTCCAAATTGAGACATGATAAATTCTGCTATTGTGGAAGTTCGGAAGGACTGAGACCTGGAAAGGAAATGTGGTTTGGTGCCAGCACTTAGAGAGCCATGATACTAGAGTCTGACATTTATTTAGTCTAAGATCTGTCTCAGGCAGTTTTGTTTCATTGGCACTGTGATAACCTGAGTGAGTCTTGACTTCTGGTTGTTCACAGTCTTGAGCAATTTTCTTCCTCTAATGATTTTGGCTGTGGCACTTGCTAACCACCTTTGGTTAGTGAAAGCATGACACGAACAGAAGCTTAATTCTCTGAAGTACCTGGCTTGAATCCCCTGGGAAGCCATTACCATCCAGAAAGAAACAAAAAATGCCACGTGGAAGGGCACACTGCTCTCTCCTTTGGAGAGCCAGTTAAGTAAGATATCCTGGGTCCTTCATACCCTAGTCAGTCTGTCATGAGTTGTCCAAGGCATAATATGTCTAGATTAAAGTGTGTGTGTGTGTGTGTGTGTGTGTGTGTGTGTGTGTGTGTGTGTGTGTGTGGTGAAGAAAGGGAATAAAGTTCCTTTATGTGTACTTATCACACTTTCTTTACCGTTGATCAACAAGAGAAGTTCCCAAATGGTCCAACTCAAACTACAAGAGTATTTTGGTAAAAGACAAAACATACCTGATTCACAAGTATGCAAACTCCTTGAGGACAGGGCTTGGCTCCTATGTGTCTGGGTGAGCCATCTGGGTGAGCCATCTGACGGTCACTGCTCTGTAGCAGTGAGGGAAGATATACAGCTACCTGGCGAAGTTAAGAACACGTAACAGAGTCAGAGGTTGTCCATGGGGACAGATGTGCAGGAGGCTTCTAGAAAGCCCTTGAATATAGTGTGGGATCACTGGGAGCAAAGCTCACATGGCCACAAACAGTAGTCGATTGTTGGCTAATTCAAAACCTCTCTCAGCTCTATGTTCTCTCAGATGTCGAGGTTCCAGTTTGCATATTATATCTCAATTTAAAAATGCATTTTCACCGAGAGGAAGTAACGTTAAAATGAACAACTTTATGATCCATTTCACTGTGCTCCTTTGCAGTGTGGTTAACAATGCATTTTAATAAGCAGGAGGCTGTGGATTTGCTGTCCGCTCAAGTAAACGAGACTCTGTGCTCATCTCTAGCCTTTACTGTGATTGCTTTTTATTTATTCTTGAAAGCTTCCTGGATCCCAGCTCACTGTTCAGTTGTGAATCATATCTGCTCGATATGGAGCCGTTATTTTAATTTCCAGATTCTGGAGCTCCATTCTTTCTGCAATTCATTTCACTCCGCCTTTTCTCACTTTGGTTTCATTAAACGTAATTTATGCCAGTTTTCCTGTACCTGCTAGAAATCATTTAATGGTGGGTTTCTTGTCTTCCCTATCTGTGTTCCCCACTCCAATTCTCATTAGACAAATCTTCTTTGGACATGTATGATAAATTCATGCTTTCTAATGATTTATTTCATCCATGAGTACCTTGAGGCTTTGGGGGCAAAAAATATATATTTCTACAACCCCCTAGATGAATAACTTAAGGCGAATTAAATTACCAATGCCTTGTAGGAATATAAGGTAATGAGGGACCACTTTATTCTGTCCTGTTTTTCAAAATAATAGGCATCCAAAACAAGAAAACATATATCTAGGATGACACATTGCTAATCTGGAATGGAACTGAGGAGAAGCTTGAAAATGAATATGAATTGCATGGTGTAAAATCATGTGCTATGAAATAGTAGCTCCCTTTTGGGTACTATTACAAATCCTGTTCTGGGTCGCTGGTTCTCAAATACCTTTTATATCTTCCCCTCATAGCAATCATGACTTACTCTGCCCTTCATTTACCTTCACTGTCCCTCCAACGGATACACAATGCAGCCTTCTAGAATTTGAGTTTATCTGAAAGTGAGAGGAGTCTGATGATGAATTTCCAAACCCTCTTAAACTGTTGTGAATTTCTTTGGAGCAAAGCTTTCCTGGACCAACTGGATTCTTCTGTTATCAGAAAGATTTTTAAAACTAGGAGAAGCAAGCATATGGGACCAGTGTTTTATTATGAACGACAGGCTAGCCCCTTGTAAGGATCGATGCTCTGAGTACACTGTATATATTCTTAGCCTAAGCTAACTGGAGTCTTGGTTAATTTCTTCTGACCAGCCATCTGCTCTAAGTACACATAAATGTCTATTAAAACGTGTGCTGGTGAAATTGGTCTGTGAAAAATAGAACTCAGCTAAGGGACTTCTTTCTTCCTTCCTTCCTTTCTTTCTTCTGTCCATCCTTCCCTCCCTCCTTCCTTCTTTCCCTCTCTCTCTTTCTTTCTTTATTTTTCTTCTTTCTTCTTTCTTTCCATCCTAAATGTTGTCCCCCTCATGATTCCCTCTCGCAGAGTTCCTCCCCCGTTCCTCATCCCTTTCACCTTTGAGAGAACAGCCCTCATACCCCAGTATCCCCCTTCCTAGTGCATTAAGTTTCTGCAGGATTCGGCACATCCTCTCCCCCGAGACCAAATGTGGCATCACTCTGCTACGCATATGCTGGGGGCCTTGGAACAGTCTGTGTATGCTCTTGGGTTGGTGGCTTGATCTCTGGAAGCTCCCAGGGGCCCAGGTTACTTGACACTGTTGTTCTTCCTGAGGGGTTACCATCTCATCGAGGGCTTTCAATACTTCCCCTAACTCTTCCACAGGGATCTCTGACCTCCGTCCAGTTTGTCTGTGGGTATCTACAATCTGTCTCAGTCAGCTGCTGGGTGGAGCCTCTCAGAGGGTTGCTACGTTAGGTTCCTGTCTGCAGGTACAACATAATATCACTAATAGTGTGAGGGATTGGTGCCTCCCCATGGGATGGGTCTCAAAACGAGCCAATCACTGTTCAGCCACTCCTTCAGTCTCTGGTCCACCTTTGTCCCTGCATTTCTTTTAGATGGGACCAATTTTGGATCAGAAGGTTTGTAGGTGGTTTGGTGTCCCCATCCCCCCACTGTGGGTCCTGTCTGGAGGTGGTCTCTACATGTTTGATATTCCAACTGTTGGGCACTTCTGCTAAGGACACCTCCATTGACCCTTGGGAACCTCCCTCATCTCAGGTCTCTGGGACTTCTTAGAGAATTCCCCCATCTCTGAGCCCTGGCATGTGCATATTTCCATCCATTCTGCCTTTCCCCATGCCTGATCCTGCTTCCCTATTCTCCATTCCCCTATTCCCCTCAGCCACCCAGGTCCCTCCATCATTCTGCCTCCCTTGACTATTTTGTTCCTACAGCTAAGCGGGATTCAGGCATGTTCACTCGGGCTTTCCTTCTTGTTCAAATTCTTGTTTAAATCAGGGTATATCATGAGTGTTCTGAACTTTTTGGCTAGTATCCATTTATCCGTGAGTACATACCATTCAAGTCCTTTTAGCACTGGGTTATCTCACTCAGGATGATATTTTCTAGTGCCATACATTTGCCTGCAAAATTCATGATGTCCTTGTTTTTAATAGATGGATAGTATTTCATTGTGTAAATGTACCACATATTCTATATCCGTTTCTTTCTGGCTATTATGAATAAATCTGCTATGAACATAATGGAGCACATGTCCTTGGGGTATGGTGGAGAATCTTTTGGGTATATGCCTAGGAATGACTTCAATTACTTATGTTTTTATGACTAACCATGTCCTTAAGACACCTAGACTCTCATTCTGTGGCTTGGATGCTCCATTCAAAAACTCAGAATATATATTCACTCCCTTTCAGACAAGGATAGTTCATTTTTAAGAAAGAGAACTCTGATTTGCATCACCGAGTCTTTAGGAACTGACAAGAGTTGGCTTGTAAAATGCCAGAGAGAGGTAACAACCCAAGAAGAGAGATAGAAAGGCACAAAGGCTGTGTGTGTGTGTGTGTGTGTGTGTGTGTGTGTATGTGTGTTTATCCATAACTATATGATTGTACCACAAAGCAAAAATGTTAAAATAATATAGGTGCATTAAACACCAGGATAAGAGGTTTTTTCATGTATCAGTGCTTGTCATGAAGCTTCTTTGTAGAGTGTACTATGATTAACACAGAGAATCCTGGTCCAAATGCAGGGAGTAAGTGTCTGTGAAGTGCTCATCCCTAAAGCAAACATACATATCATAGCCTCACATCACAGCTCAGGGAACCTCAGGGGATAGAGGGCAGAAAGAGTATAAAGACAGCGGCTGGGGAGGACTGAAGAGGGAACACGTTTTCTGGATGTCGTAACACTGCTTGCAACATCTACTCACAGCAGCCATGCTTGATACATAAAACCCAGACAGTATTCAGTCAACCAGCACACACATGCACGCACACACGCACGCACGCACGCACTCATCACAAATGGGAGACAGGCACACAAGTCACTATACCTCGTTGAGACTATTGATGACACTGTCTGGCAGAGGAGAGGGAGACTCAATTGTCTTAAGGATGTAATGGGTGACCTCAGATCCATGAGGCAGCACTAATTGAACTTACTAGGTCACAAAAGAAAGAAAGAATGAAATGAGGAAAAGAGAAAAAAAATCATGAAGTTAGGAGAGAGACATTGGGGGACGTGGGAGAGTTAAAGGGCAGAAATTGGAAGTGGATTTGATTGAAATGCATTGTGGATATCTATGAAATTCTCTAAGAATAGATATAAATATTACATGACCCCCCAAAAGTGTCATCATTCCTCAACACACACACACACACACACACACACACACACACACACACACACACACAGAAGCATCTTGGACATATTTTAGAAAAGTTGAGTGTTAGAGAGCAATGTATGAAGTATTCACCCAATGCGTCATTGCTAGATTATAGTTAAAAGAGACAAGCTATATGATGCATTCCTCCAGGTTCCTGAACTTCTATTCTCATTTCTAATAAGCTCATGACGATGATGCCCACACCAGGTCTCTGCAGCTATCTATCAGAAAGCTCTTTTTATAGTAAATGCTATGCCATGTAGCTGCTATTAAATATTTACCTAATGAACAGTTTGACTTGAGTAGCATCCATAAAAGCTTTTGCTTATCATTGTGTGTACTCTGACTTCAGTAGCACCTATAAGAGCTGCTGTCTATCATTGTGTGCACTTTGTTGCTTACTATTTCTTAGGCAAGGTGAAGTAAAAAAATCATAATCTAGGAATTTGGTACCAGGAAAACAATCCAGTGTGTGAAGTTATGAATTTTTTTTCTGGAAGTTCTGTAATATTGTGTCTGGGCCAGTAGGCAGCCTCGAGCTAAAAGGAATGTCTTGGTGAAATAGAGGTCTCATCTTGATTCTGGATAAAATGCTTCTTACCCCTCTACAGTTTTAAGTCACAGTTTTATGTATACATATTTAGATCATAGACCATTCCTTTTAGACAGAGACAAAACGGAATAAGAAGTATGGAAGGGCAGGAAGCAGCTTCTGAGCACAGACTACCAAATAGTCAACATATTAAGAAATTCCAGCGAGGTATTAGTGTTAAAATATGAGCATGTCTCTGCATCTGACCTAACCCCATTCCCTTGCTTTATTAAGTGTGCTATAATAAATACCAATAATAACTTCAGAGAGAATATAACTTGGAAGAAAAGTCTAATAATCCTTATGATTGTCATTGATAACAAATCAATACATTCTTTACCTTTTGGAGAAAAAAACCATTTCTGGGCAGAGTGGGAAGCTTTAACATGTAATCTGTGATACACTGCAAAGAAGGCTGCAGTTGCTGGCTGAAGGGAATTGCTCCTCAACTGCAGCATTGTATCTAAGTCTATGATGTCTGTTTTATTTATGCTGAAACACTAGAATTGTTTAGTTTCCCCAGATTTGGAACATCAAGCATCAATTTCTTTTTCTGCCTTGGAGATAAAGGTAGATGTTTATGGTAATACCATGGACAGAGTCACAGCATCATCTCATCTCTCCTTGCCCCAGGAGCACAGTCATCTCCAGATGAAAAAAATGAAACACAAAACAACACAACACAACAGTATGCGACTTTCAATAATAGCAGTTAGACAGAATAGATGCATATTATACAGAATAGATGCATATTATACAGAATATATACATGTTATACAGAATACATACATGTCTTCTTATTCTCAAGATACCAAAAATTACTTCTTGGCTACTAAGGTACTGATGGAGTCTAACACATTTTGGGATGGGCTCATTCTCAGTAAACAGGGCATTAGGAGTGATGAAGTAGGGGTTTCAGACTCCCATGCTTCCAGAATGACACAGAATGAGTTCAGCATGGGGCAGGGATATTTTACAAAAGACTAGAAAGTTCAGCAAGGGCTCACCTGCTCTTCCAGAAACTCGTTTATTATCTCAGTTTTATATTGCATAGGAATAGATCCCACAACCTTGCCATTGCCTTATTTCCCATTTATCAAGAAAATTTCACAACCACGCCCTTAATTCCTGTGAGCACGACTTCCAAAGTGCTACCAGCTTTGAGGAAATCTCAGCCACTGAAGTATGCAGTAATTAATTTCATTTGTGAATTAAGGAATGTGTCACAACAGCATCTGTATTCTCCATTGAATTAGAAATACGAACATGGAGACCTTTTGAATAAGCAGAGAATTATCTGATCATTCTAACACTACCCACCCGCCACACACACACACACACACACACACACACACACACACACACACACGCACACACACACTATTCTCTGTTTGGGTTTCTTACTCAGGGACAAGAGACTTTTCCACAGCTGCACTTCCCATTTTGTTTAGATAAGAAATTAGTGTTTCATCACCCATTGTCCAGAACAGCTGCTCTGATTTTTCATAACAGCTTAATGGGGCTCTTTAGCCATAAATATAAAATGAGGAAACTGGATTTGTTGGCCAGAACTCTCGTCACTCAGTACACAGTCTTCTGCAAACTATGTATTATCTGAGGCTCTCTTCACTTAGAGGAAAAGGATTTGAAAGGCAGATGAGCTAATGGAAGTGAGTTTGGTGTGGCAGTGTAAAGAAGCTAATGAACAAAAAGTGTAGCTGTTGAGCTATTCAAGGCAATACCTCGCACTGCCTGGAGATGTAGAAGAAGATAGAGCAGAGAATACTCCCACTCCAGGTGCATTATTGCTCCCACCATGAGGAAAAGAGATAGAATATAGTGATGTTTAGTGAGCCATCGTTAGGGGGTGCACCATTGTTGGGGTGCCACTTGCCAGTGAGAAGAAAATTGTGTTTATTGCTTATTCCTTGCCTCTATGTGTTTGAGAACTTTTGATTTTACTACTGAATAACAGGTATTGATCTCCTAAATTTTTATGTCACTCTCCCTTTGTGGATTTATTGATATCCCAGGGGCAGGAGGAGAGGAAGGTGGGTGAGTACTCCACAAAGGAAGATGAACGAAATAGCCCACGAGAAGATCTGAACCTCTGGGAACAATATGCTATTTTTTTCTACTTTCCAAAGGTTTTTCTTCGCAGTTTACAAGTACGCTCCCTGCCCCCATCTCACAGAATAGCTTAGGAGAACTGTGATCACATCAACCACATTGTCATTTCAAGTCCCCTCCCTCCACCAAAGTTGAATTGCACCTTCCCACGCTCCAATGTTTTCTGCACGTTTGCTTAGTGACTTAAATAATGAATGATGCATGATTGCATGATTTAAGATGACAATTATTCTTTGAGTGCAAATCTCAAGAATAAAGGTGATAATTATCCACAAGAAAAGCTACAGCAGAACACACTGGTAGAGCGATGTTCCTTTCATGCCATTTTCCTTCTCTCTGCTTCTTTGTTGGTGTGTTTTATTTTACATGTTCAGAATCTCGGTTCCTTTGCTTCCTTGCTAACCTTTAAGCATCACACAAAGGCATGCATAAACTCTGAAAGTTACATGGTAAGACAGGAACACACACCCCACCCCCTCATTTTTTAATGTAGGTACTGTACTTAGAAAGGTAGGCAAGGGGATTTGGTCTTAAGATAAATTTCTAGAAAATTAGAAAATTCCCTCAAATTATTGAATTATAAGTTAGTTTCTAGATTATAGCTTATGTAGAGTTGGGGCTATATAGCTCATTGCTATGGTGCTTGCCCAGCTTAGAGAGAACCAAGATTTGATTCTCAGAACTAGAGAAAAATGCCTTATTCTAATGATTTAACATTAAATAATATATTGCTACACAAAAAACATATTTTATTTTACTCAAACTTAGCTTGTTCAAGTGAGTATTTGGTGAACTCTGAACTCCGCTCTGTATAGAAGTCTTCTTTGGTGGATGCCATGTAGGAGGAACTTCTGAAGCACCCAGAGCAGGCTTTGACTGGACACCCCACGAACATCTTCCCCAAGTCCCTTTACATTCACAGGATCAGCACCACAGCCACGGTCCCGTGCTTTTTCCACAGAAATTCTCTGCAGTGAGGTAGAGCCTCATCTCAAGTTGGGGAACTGAGCATGATAAGAAATGGGTACTTCCAAGAAGAAATCTTCTATACCTCTTCATGGCGCAGCAACAAACACTGTGAACAGAGGTATGCAATCCTTCAAAGTGATCCTACATTCTCACCTAACCGCCCCTTTCCGTCCCTCCCTCTTTCCCTTCCTCTCTTCCTCACTCTATCCCTCCCTCCCTCCTATCCATCCCCACTCTTTCCTGGGTATTTTTTCTGTCTTTCACCACCTGCTCCCTCTGATCTTCCTCTAGTGCATTGCCTCTAATCAGTATGGAGCTTCCTGAAACTAGGTGAAACCAAACCCTGGCTTCATGCCCAGATATCACTTTCTGAAGTGACAAGCTCTGGTAATAGGAAGGTTTGCAATTATACAGATCATTGCTTTGACCTGATGCAAAGTCAAGCAGTCCACAATCCAGGAATAGGGAGGCTTAATTTCTGGAGCTTGCTGAGCGTTTTGAGAGCATTGGAGGAGCTGACCTGCCTGCTGTCCTGGCCAGTCACTTTGCTCATCTTCAATTGAAGCCAGCGAGGAACAGTGCAGCTCATTTGCCCCTCCCCCAGTGAACTCCTGTCTTGGAGAGGAAGAATTAATGGCCTTATTACCTGTGTTCTTTTGCCAGCACAACCCACCTGAAAATGACTTGCACAAAGGAAAAGGAAGGAGCCTCTAAATGCAAAACTGTATTCTAAATATATGATTATCACCTACACCTTTTGTGTCCCAGCTCTGGCTGCTTTTTAAAAAGGCACTTTCCCATCTTGCTTTAAAACAAAATCGCTCCATTTAGGAAAGCTTAGCGTGCGATTTATGAAGAATAGAGTTGTGAAGTTGCTTTAAAAAAAACACACACATTGTGGTTGTCTAATCACTTTCAAGAAAATGAGGGCAGGAACTTCAAATTATATGAGTGTTTGTCACAAAGACGAAGCAAAGGCAAGAGCTGTAATTGAACCTCTTATTACTATTCACTTTGACTCAATTCAGTTTGTCTTGTGGCATCTCTTTTTTAAGGCTTGGGGAATTGGAAATAGAAATGAGATGTAAAAAATAGGGTGGAGGAGGCCCCAGTGGGATGCTCCACACTTCTGGACTCCGTAGCCATCCTGGGAAAGTTGGGAGTTGGGGGAGAAGGGAATGAAAGCAACAGCCTTCAAGGCACAAAGGAGGAGCAGCCTTCTTCAGCAGGTGGCAAAGTCTTAGGAAGTCAAAATGTGACTTGCTTTCAGTTTTCAGATTTACTTGTGGATTATTCATGATCCATTGCACCCATTCATATTTATTTCTTCTGAGGATAAGTTTCTAAGTGGAAATGTCTAATATAATTGGCTTTGTCTTTCTACAGAGCCTACCCTATCTCTTGCTCAGTATCTTGAGAGCACAGATAGCTGTGCTTAGACTATGGCTGGCTGAGCTGAGTGGCTCATCTCAAGGAGTCAGCATACCTCATTGTCCAAGATAACATGATTAAGACATTTAAGAGGTGACTTGGATGGATAGAATTTGGTATTATAACATGCATCTGTGTTTTTTATTTCAATTTCTTCATTCATGAAGTGATTTTGTGGTGAAATAGGTGAGACACGAGGCTGTCGATACTAGGAACTTTCTCCTAGGCCCCTCCTAAACATGGGATGGTTTAGACGAGGCATCTTCAACTACAACCACGATGACCTTATTTCTAAATAAAATCACATGACAAATTTTCCAAGGAAAGTAAAATGTGGATGGCATTGTACAAGATATAATACTAGGAATGTAAGAGAAGGAATGGAAAAAACCCTGAAGATATCAATACCAGCATCTTTATTATAAACCTAGTACTACATATATACCAGGCTATGTTGAGCAATTTGATTTTTAGAGTTGGGAACATTTAGTGAATTTTTAAATAGCTAAATTCTTTGACACCCCAACCATGAAGAACAGAGTTTTATGGTTCCCTCTCCTGAGTGAAGAAAGACTCTTTAATGCTTTGGTCATTGGAGTGTGGCATTGTTGATGCTGAGTGATTACTGAAGTGGGCCCTTAAAAAACAGGATATGTGCTTTGTCTTTAAAACAGTCTACTTTGGAGTTGTCTGACTATCCCAGGACTACCATGGTTTGAGGAAGTCAAGTCGCAGATAGATCAAATGCTGAACTCAACTTGGCTGTCCATTGAGATGTGGTCAGGAATGAGTCTCCAGAAAATTCCATGCCCAACCATTACAGAAGATACCCAGTCCTTGAGTTTTCTCAGATGAGATGCTCAACATCATAGGATGCAGACTAACCATTCCTGTTGCTGACTATTGTACTCATTAATTCACACAGAGAATAAAATGGTTTATACTTTAACCCACGCATAGCAATTATAATTGAAATAAAGTTACCTATGGTTTTAATCAAACAAACAGACATTTATTTACAACTGTTCTGCAGAGAACTATGCATCTGTGTCAGAACAGCTTACTTTTAATAAGAATAGAGCCTCCACAGGATCATTGTGACAGATACTGACCTGGTATGAGGAAGATGCTTGGCACTTTATCCGCAGGAGTGACTTGTTCCCTGCCAACATCAAATTTAGTTAGAGCTGTTTCAAGGCCCTGACAAGAAAACTTATTTTAAATGAAGTTTAAAGCTGAGTCTTAAATACTGTGTCCTATAAAAGAAATGGCATTTTTCATGCATAAAAGAAAATTAAGGAACAAGCAACCTACATCGAAATAGTCCTGAGAAAGAAAGCAGAGAACAAGTATATACACATATACATAAGCAGCAACAAATGGAAGGAGGCCAATGGAAGACACAAGTTGGGAGAGAAATGCATCTGAGTTTGTGGCTATTAAAAGGTAGACAGACATGAATACCAAAGGAGATGGCAGTGACTACAGATCTGTAGAACAAAGTGAGATGATGAAATCTTTGGCTTAAGAGAGGCCAGTCCTGTAGCACAGTGCAAACTGATGTGGGTGGTAGAATAAGTAGCTGAAAAAAATTACAACCAAAGGACTGCTCTGGTAAATATTGCATGAAGGTTGAAGACCACAGCTTGTGGTAGCCTCAGCAGAAACAAGAGTCACAGTCAACAGAGCTGAGAAATTTGAGTATGGAGGATGAGGGACTGTGATAAACAGCTGAAAATGGAAGAGTTGTGAGAAGAGCCCAAGATGGGAGATCGCTTGTGGCTTCCTATGCTGCATTAAAGTTTCTGCTAGTTTTGAAACATCCTCAAAAACAAAAACAAAACAAAATGAAACGAAAAATCTTAGTGTAAAATTTCGTCTAATGGGAAATGCAGGAGATATAAGAAATAAGGGTCTTGGGTCATGATGATTCTCTTTGAGTTTTATGTTACAGGTGCTCTGTTTTTTTTCTTCCAAGTAGGTTTTCTCAAATTTTGCTTGCCTTCGTGTTTGAGCACAGAGAGTGGTGATGTATTGTTCTGTCTCCTGTTGAAGCAAATTCCTGTGATGTTTTTCCTGGTCCTGCAGCTGTTGGGTTTCCCTGGCCACCTTCATGAGCTTCTGAAGACAGCCTGTAAACTGCCTTCCCACCATCACATTGATTGGGGACCCAGAGGTGAGGCCCAGCCACTGTATCAGCAAGACGGAACAAGTAAAGAAAACTCATTTTGAATAAACCAGGGTGGAAAATTGAAAATGTTCACCTTAACTGCTTTTTCATGCTTGACACACTTCAGGAGCCGTTCTTCCTGACAACATAATCAAGGTTAGTGGTGGGCTTAGCATTTGTGTTGCATGCTTTATTATAAAGATGGTGCATTTTCTAAATGAATGATTCCTGAGAAATAACCTTTTGGAATGGCGCTGTCATTTCTCTTAAAGAGCTGAACTGGCCTTCTACTTCATGTTCTACTCCTCTGCAACCTACATACCACTTGCCATTTCAAAGAACATCATTAATGTATGAAACAGATGCTTTCCACGTCAGAGGTCCAAAGTGTGGACTCTGTGTAGGTAGGATGAACAGAGAGAGGCAAGTAGTGGGGAGGGAGCATTTCTCCAATGTGGAATCCCACCTCACTTTGTTTTGGCTAAGACATTTGAAAAGAACTGCTTAAGCAACCATTTATTAATTCACTTCTTCAAGGGAATTTGGCCTTACTTTTCATACAGAATTAAGGAAATGTATTTCTTTCTATATTATTAAGGCCTTCTGGCAAAGTTCTACAACTAAAAAATAATAATAAAGCTACTCATTGTGTGAGAACAGAGTGAATGCTGAACTGAAAGTCAGTCTTTGGGACTCAAAGCGTTCTGACAATCTCTGTATGATGATTGATCATTGGGTGTTCATTGAGTAAGACTATAGAGAGGGGAGGAAGCCCTGAGACTGAATGGGTGTTGCTGACATGAGCACAGATATAGCAAACACCCTAGGCCTTCCAACCCAAGGGACTGCCCAAGTTTCTTCAGGTCAGGATCGGGGAAACAGCAAAGTATGAATGTTTACAAAAGATTGTAAGAATGAAAGAAATGTAAGTCTTGTAGAGAGCGGCGCGGCAAAACAAAGATGGCGCCGACATCCAGCCTTGTCTGGATATAAACGACTTACTGCGCATGTGCAGGCTTGTCCCCTTGCTAGGGCTCCCTCTAGTGGTGAACAGCGGTACTGCACATGTGCGGTTTATGCACCAGGTGTTAGTTGACCGTTAATATGCTAATGAGGTGATTCATTCTCCGCCAATCCCTGGAGGACAAGTAGTGGGGTGATCCAAGCCCCACCAATCCCTGAGAGATAATTAGCATACTGTTGTCTATATAAGCCGAGCGATTTTGCTGCTCGGAGTCCCTGTTCAAGAGAGCTGTAACACTAAGAGAGCTGTAACACTAAGAAGAGCTGTAACACAGTAAAGGCTTGCTCGCAGAAGAATCCTGTTGCCGCGCGTCGTTCTTGCTGGCGGGACATTGGGCGCTCGACAAAGTCTTAATTTTGAAAAAAAGAAAGACTTATGAGGAGTCCAAATGCTTTCCTATATGTAGTTTCTTCTCTTCCATAATAATTGACTACTGGTGTATACCATTCTTCCTTGCCCCAGTTAGGTCAGTTACTAAACCACGTAGGTCACAACATAAGGTACTTGGCTAAATAGTTTCTTGACACTATCACATTCCCATGACAGTACCATTCTTCTCGCTACTTTGGCAGATATGAAAGATGAGACTGAGGAGCTAAGCTGTCTAGCTCACAGCTTCCCAAGCAGTAGGTGCTTATGTTGTTACGTCATGCCACAGTTGAGGCTTCTGGAATTAGAGCTCTTCAGCACTTCTTGAAGGGTATGGAGAGTTGGAAATGTTGAAAGCAAGTACATTACACATGCTCAGTGAGCGTGTTACCTCTAGGCTACAGCCTCAGACCCTTGACAATCCTTAAGATTGCCACTTCAAGACCTTCTAGACCTCTGTCTGTGGAGTAGTGGAGGATGAATAGGGGCACAGCTCAAAAGATTAAAAAACAAATCCCTGGGTTTGTAGAAAGCCAACATTAGAGAGCAGGCTAATTCCTTGCAGACACTACAAGAGGGAAAGGAGGAATTTCAGCAGCAACAACTTAAGTCCTTGACGAAGGCTGGAAAGATTTCTAAAATATTATATCTTGCATGATCATGAAAGCAGAACTGTAAGTCTTAATTTTGGGGAAAAAAAAGACTTATGAGGTGTTAAAATGCTTTCCTCTATGTGATTTCTTCTCTTCCATGGTAATCGACTATTTGAAAACTAAAACCCAAAGTTGTTCACAAAAACAAGAACCCTTCCATTTAAAGATGTCTTGGTAATCTTCCTTAGTTCTGAGGCTTGGGACTTTCTGAAATCCCTTCATTTCATTTTGAAATGGGTTATTAAAGACTCCTTCTCCAAAATGAACCAAGGTGAAAACAAACCATAAAAACTGTTTAAGGTCTGGAGGGGCAACTTCAACCTCTTGAATCCTTGAGTCCAGGAGAAGTTCTGTTAGGTGTGCCATTAAGTTTCCTGTCTCCTCCCCACTTCCCTGTCCTCCTGTGTTGATCATAGGCCGTGTTCCGATCCTTTAATATGATGGGTGAGGTAACCACAGGCAAGTTGATCAGAAGTGTCTTCTGCATCTTTTCCTTTGCGAGCGACATAAAAATCTATAAGATCTCCATTCAGAAAACATTGTTTGCATTATCCTTTAAAAGAATCACAGGCGATGAAGTTGTTCTAACCATTGGGTTGATAGCTAATTATGTACAGGGTAATTACAATTTAGCCAGCGTGAACGATTGTTTAGAAGGAGGTGACCTCTGTGCTCTTGGAAACTGTAGCTCAGGACCCAACCAGCTGCTGTGGTGCATGAAAAACATCTTAGTTCATTAAGATCAAAGGAGCTAGTCACTTGTTCACAGGGCTGATTTCGCAGCTGCAGAAGGATTTACAGCAATTAACAACTTTTAAAGGTCCTCTGCTTGAATTGTTAACCTTCAAGTAAGATGTCTCTAGAGACATCACTGATGATACAATCACTTGTCCCAAAATTTAGCTGCTTGATCTTTATTGAACTCGATGTGGAAATATTTAAACGATGATTGAAACACTAATTAAATGCTGTGCCTGAGCACCAGAGTCAGGACGATATAGAGGAAAGGCACATTATCAGGAGTCAAAAGCCCCCAATGCTGCCAGTTTGCAGCCACAGTGATGTAGAACATGTGTGGGTTGCCCTGACATCTACTGATCTGTGTGAAGCTTTTTCAGTTGTACCAGCAAACAGAGCACAGGGGGATACAGCTGCTAAGCTCAGCTGATCAGCATGAATATTCAACAACCATCATGGTCACAAGGTGTCAATGACTTAATTTGGTCATGAGTATCCATTCAAACTGGCTCAGGAAAGATAAACTGAACCCCCCCCTTTTTTCTTGTAAGTCAGGCCTTTTAACTCTCATTTCGTTAGTATCTAGGATCTACATTTGTAAGTTCAACATGGAGGTAATATTGGTCATATGTATCTGTTTGATACCTTTCATTCAATGGCCTAATGCGTTGGATCTTAGCCCTGAGAACCTGTGGAAAGCCATTAGGGTACTGGAGCAGTCTTTGATGCCAATTGCATGAGACTCTCCAGCATGTTAAAAGTAACTCTGTGGGTAATTCTAATCAGGTGGCAAGTTAAAAATCTAACAGATATACTCTCCACTAGAGCAAGAACAGTCTACTTCATGGACCCTCATAACTGTAGGACACAGAATAGAGTCTGACATTTAATAGATATTCAAATGTTGTTGAATGGTCCATGGTTGTAAGAATACTTGGTGGACCCTAATTGCCTGGAGTCTCTGTGAGGGTCTGTGGAATGTACTAAGGTGAATTAGAGAGGCGGGCAGGGCATTCCCTTCGTATTCTACAGTTGCTCCTGAACACTGGAAAGCAATGATTCTGGAACAGGTTCTGGGAAGTTGAATGGCTTCCAAGCTAGAGGCTTTTTCCCAGTTCTCACCAGCTGTGCTCCCTCCCCGTGATCCCTGGGAATGGCTCCATTCTTCATTTTCCTAATTGCACTCCACTTTCCTGCTGGCATTGGCACCCTGCCTGATGCTAACCCTGTGTGGGACGTGTTCCTCAGCTGCTACTAGACAATTCCGGGCTCCCTGTAGGCAATGCCTCGGCTAAAGGGACTTGTTTGATTCAAGGTCACGCTCCTGAGAGTCAGCACTTAGTACATGGCTGAAGTGAGACCCACTAGGAAGGCTTGCACTTTGGTTAACCTAGGCCAACTGTAATGGGCCATTCAGTTCCGGGACCCCGATGGAGTGAGCTGCAGTCTTGGTTATGGATGTTTCTGAGGGCTACCCCTCCTAAAATTCCTGTCTTCTTCTCCACTGAGGCCAATGAGAAGAAGACCTCTTCACAAAACCTTTCACTCCAAACTCTGTGCCCTTGCTGTCTCACACACAGCGACAAGAGAATGTAGTATTTGGTCTTGGTTGGACATGTTCTTCATATTCCTGCCTACTACAACGGGAATGAGGAACATGAACTAAATGCCAGGTATCATGGACAGAATATTTTGGTAGAAGAGATAATCAACAAATAAATCTATGATTCTGGATGATGAGTAAAACCATTTAAAGAATTAATCCAGTGACAGAGAATATAGAAAGGCTAAGGATTCTGTTGCAAGGTGAGACCCTGAGACTGTCAAGTGCCGGTTCATAAAAATTGACCCTTAAATCCTTTGAGATTTTGTAAACAATTGTTAAATAGAGTGCTTATGAAAATTAAGTTATTTGGGTGAGATGGCTCAGTGGGTAAGGCACTTGTCACCCCATGTCTGAAGACCTGTGTGGCAAACAGTGATAACTTGCTCCTGGTAGTGCTTTATGAGCACCAGTTCTGCACAGATGCTCACAAACACACACAAAATAAATACATGCAAAACGAGTTTTAAAATTAAGTTTAAATTAAATTAAAATGAATTTAAAATATAATAAGTCATTTTGGAAACATAGAGAGTGTGTACTAAAAACACTCATTTTATAGCTTGGTCTTATGTTGACTGGCGGTGACTACATTTTCAGGGAAGTATCATAGGCTAGCATGCCGAGGCACATCTCTTTCCAACTCGACACTCAATGACACCCATAAGTCCAAGCCGGAGCTGCTCAGTTACAACCGCAAATTGGCTATAGATCCAAAAATATACTAAAACTCAGCCAAGCCTTTTGTGAGAACTGACCAGTGATGAATAGTTTACTATGGGTCTGGGGAGATGCTTAACGAGTTACAGTCTTTGCTGTGCAAACATGGAGACCCTCAACATCCATATAAATAGACCAGTGTGGTAGCATGCACCTGACCAGGGGAAACAAAGATTTGTAGATCCCTGGGGTTTCCTGCCAGATAGTCCAGTCAATCTCTGAGCTCCAAGTTCAGTGAACAACTCTGTCTCAGAAAGTAAGGGGACAGCATTTGAAGAAAGCACTCAATATCAAACTCTGGCATTCATTCATTTATCCATTCATTTCTTCCTCTCTCTGTTCCCCTCAAAATCATATACACAGTATGCCCTGATGAATAATTCATACACTATTATCACTGTAAACTGCTTGATGCAATTCACTTATGCAAGTAAAATTTCTGGTAAATATTTGCACATATTTAGGCATGTTGAGTTTTCCTCCAGAGATCTGGTTGTGGACACTTACTAGCACATCAATGGGTAAGGGGCGTTGTATTAGGTATGCTGGGGAGGGAGAGGTACATTTGAATTGATCCTGATGGAAACCATGCTTTCTTTGCTTTACCAGTCAGAATAAGCTCATTTACTTCGTTTGGTATTATTTACATTCTGGTAGCACTTTATAAAAGTTATATAGATATAAATGTGTTTAGTTGCTTATATATTAATTGTAAGTATTTCTATAGAAATTAATCTCTTAATTACTCATTTTATCTCTTTTGTAAGTTTAGATAATTAAGTGTTGAAATCTCGTTTGTTGATCACAGTTCCAAAGTACCAAAGTGCAGGTGGTTAATAAATTAAGACCCAAAGGGCTTGTTTATTGGCTTTGTGACCATGAAGAAATCCAGAAGTTTCCTAACATGCACAGTAGAAAGTTACTGTGTCAAATCTTTTAAATGTAAGAGAAACACAGCAAGTTCTGCATCCTTATGGAGTTAGCAATTGAGCCACAAACTACTTTGGAGAAAGTATTTGAACATTGGCAAGAGCTATGCAGTGAATATAGAATCCTGTGATACCCATCAGGAATGCACACCAAGGTATTTTCAGATCATAGAAATTGCCATAAATATCTAAGGTACAGTTGCTCATGAAGTTGTGTGGTGCCAGGTGCTGGCAGCTGTCTGGCATTTGTAAATGCCTGATGAGGTGACTTAAGCTGTGTGACAACCGGATGCTAAGGAGATGGCTGTCACACTCTCTCTGCCTAAGGTCACATCTCCGGCTGTGGGTTTCTGTTTGAACTTCACACTCCATACGTGGCTACTTTGATCTAAAGTCACACGCGGCTCAACAATTGCATTAATGAAAATATGAAGCACTCAAGGAGAAAGATCTTTTCACAGAATGAAATTGTGCTTTGTTAGCATGGTGAAGCGTTCCTTGGATTTTATACTGAGGATTGTTTTAAGAGTCTCCGATGTGATAGCAGTCACTTAGCCTCTTCATGCTGAGGTAAAGAGCTGTGAAGCAACGAAATCCTAGTTTGAGGTCTCTATACATACTTATTCTCTTTGTCGTGCAAGAATGCTTTTCTCAACGTGCCATTCAGGGATAAAGAGCAAACTTACGAACCTGTTGCTCTATGACCCACAGCCTGGCATGTCTAGCATTTTGGCATTCATTTTTGCAGTCTTTACAAACGCATATTCTAAAGTGCTGCTAATACTCAATGTGAAAATTTCTCCTTGACTTAAATTATTTACTATCATAACAAAGGCATTGAAAATATTACTAACCTCCTGTGTTAATTAGGGTTTTATTTTTGTGAAGAGACACCATAACCAAGGCCACTCTTATAAAGGAAAACATGTAACTGGAGCTGGCTTACAGTTTCAGAGGCAGGGAGCATGACAGCATCCAGGCAATCGTAGTGCTGGAGGAGCTGAGAGTTCTATATCTTGATCTGAAGTAGCAGAAAGAGACTGTGTAGCACACTAGGCATTGCTTGAGCATAGGAGAGCTCAAAGCTTGCCCTCACAGTGACACACTCCCTCCTATAAGGCCAGACCTGCTAATATTGCCACTTCCTATGGGCATTAGAATACATGATTGTATGGGAACCATTCCTATTCAAAACACCATAGCTCTCCCTCTCCCATCCCTTCATACAACAGCATGTGTTCCATTGTCTAAGTGTGTCTTACCTGAGACTGTTCTTTGAACCATAATGACTAAATTCATTTGAAGGACTACATTTCAGCACTGGTATAAATAACTTAGGAAAATCATACTATCTCTCCAATTGTATTGTAATCATTTTAGTTAATTTTTATATAATATGTATGGAAACATCTTCAAAATAACATAGAAAAATTAATGACATTACGTATATATGTTTTAAAATACATGTATTGTTAAAAATTTTTTACTATATATTTCTTTATTTACATTTCAAAGGTTATTTCCCTTCCCGGTTTCCTGTCCATAAGCTCCCATTCCCTCCTCCCCCCTCCCCCATATGCGTATTCCCCCTATACATCCCACTTATTGCCCTCCCCCATATTCCCCTGCACTGGGGGTCCAACCTTGGCAAGACCAAGGGCTTCCCCTTCCACTGGTGCCCCAACAAGACTATTCTCTGCTACATATGCATTTGGAGCCCTGGGTCAGTCCATGTATAGTCTTTCGGTAGTGGTTTAGTCCCTGGAAGCTCTGGTTGGTTGGCATTGGTTTTTTTTTTTTTTTTTTTTTTGGTTCTTTTTTTTCGGAGCTGGGGACCAAACCCAGGGCCTTGCGCTTCCTAGGTAAGCGCTCTACCACTGAGCTAAATCCCCAGCCCCTGCATTGTTGTTTTTATGGGGTTGCAAGCTCCTTTAATTCTTTCAATACTTCCTCTAATTTCCCCCAAGGGGATCCTATTCTCACTTCGGTGGTTTGCTGCTAGCATTGACTTAGTATTGGACATGCTCTGGATGTGTCTCTCAGGAGAGATCTATATGCAGTCCCTTTCTGTATGCATTTTTTAGCTTCATCCATCTTATCTAGTTTTGGTGCCTGTATATATATATATGGGCCACATGTGTGTCAGACGCTGAATGGCCATTCCTTGAGTTGCTGCTCTAAACTTTGCTTCCATATCCCCTCCTATGAATATTTTCCCCCTTTTAAGAAGGAGTGGGAGCATCTGCATTTTGGTCATCCTTCTTCTTGAGCTTCCTGAATACATGTGTTTTTTACCTATCTTGTTTTTTATAGTAGATAAAAGTGATGTTTCTCCTTAGTTGTTTTTAAATAAACAGAAATACTTCTGATCAAACCTAGGGATTCACATGGCTAAGACTAATAAGTACTCTGCCACAAAGATACCTACAGGTTTTCTAAAACTTCTTATTTTGGAGCCAGCCTCTTGCTAACTTGAACAAGAAGTCCTTGAACTTGAAATTCTTTGCCTCGAATCATTTGAGTAACTGAGATTACAGATCTATGCCATCAGGCCCTGCTTGTCTAAGTCTAATGACAAATTGACCTTGAAGAAAGGAAAAGTGTACATGAGCCATAATTGTATTTAAAAGAATGCTATAAAGGGTTTGATAGCAGTTTCCAAAGAGAAATTTGAAAGTATTTTTGTGAGATACATGCACATTAAATAAATTATTATTTTTATAAGATACCTACTTGTGGTGATAGGGGAAACTAATTTGAATAATCCACTTTCACTGCACTTGCCAAATACCACTCACTTAGAATCACTTCTCTCATCACTGAAAGCTCTCAAGAGGCGGCTGGGTCCTATGTTTGCCAGCTTCTCTGGTGTGTCCCTGATGGTCAAGGTTCCAGATTTTCATGTCGATGTAGTTTTCCTGCTACAGAAGTTATTCCTGCCCCAGTGTGACAAATAAAGAACTCTGTAGAGTCTTGAGACAAAGGCAATTAGACTGTGGCCAGGAAGAAGAATAAAACTTACAAGTTAAAACACTGCCAGATCTTCTATTAGTTTGAGTGTATCTGGTTTGATGTGGAGGTCCTTGATCCACTTGGACTTAAGCTTTGTACAGGGTGATAAGCATGGATCGATCTGCATTCTTCTACATGTTGACCTCCAGTTGAACCAGCACCATTTGCTGAAAATGCTGTCTTTTTTCCATTTGATGGTTTTGGCTCCTTTGTCAAAAATCAAGTGCCCATAGGTGTGTGGGTTCATTTCTGGGTCTTCAATTCTGTTACATTGGTCTATCCGTCTGTCTCTGTAAAAACTAGGGAAGCATCTGGAACACATGGGCACTGGAAAAATTTTCCTGAACAAAACACCAATGGCTTATGCTCTAAGATCAAGAATCGACAAATGGGATCTCATAAAACTGCAAAGCTTCTGTAAGGCAAAGGACACTGTGGTTAGGACAAAACGGCAACCAACAGATTGGGAAAAGATCTTTACCAATCCTACAACAGATAGAGGCCTTATATCCAAAATATACAAAGAACTTAAGAAGTTAGACCGCAGGGAGACAAATAACCCTATTAAAAATGGGGTTCAGAGCTAAACAAAGAATTCACAGCTGAGGAATGCCGAATGGCTGAGAAACACCTAAAGAAATGTTCAACATCTTTAGTCATAAGGGAAATGCAAATCAAAACAACCCTGAGATTTCACCTCACACCAGTGAGAATGGCTAAGATCAAAAACTCAGGTGACAGCAGATGCTGGCGAGGATGCGGAGAAAGAGGAACACTCCTCCATTGTTGGTGGGATTGCAGACTGGTACAACCATTCTGCGAATCAGTCTGGAGGTTCCTCAGAAAATTGGACATTGAACTGCCTGAGGATCCAGCTATACCTCTCTTGGGCATATACCCAAAAGATGCCCCAACATATAAAAAAGTCACGTGCTCCACTATGGTCATCGTAGCCTTATTTAT
The DNA here is from genome assembly GCF_021556685.1 of Rattus norvegicus. Lineage (NCBI taxonomy): Eukaryota > Metazoa > Chordata > Mammalia > Rodentia > Muridae > Rattus > Rattus norvegicus. The sequence goes on from NC_141544.1 coordinate 68,255,590, forward strand.
AATAGCCAGAAGCTGGAAAGAACCCAGATGCCCTTCAACAGAGGAATGGATACAGAAAATGTGGTACATCTACACAATGGAATATTACTCAGCTATCAAAAACAATGACTTTATGAAATTCGTAGGCAAATGGTTGGAACTGGAAAATATCATCCTGAGTGAGGTAACCCAATCACAGAAAAACGCACATGGTATGCACTCATTGATAAATGGCTATTAGCTCAAATGCTTGAATTACCCTAGATGCCTAGAACAAATGAAACTCAAGACGGATGATCAAAATGTGAATGCTTCACTCCTTCTTTAAAAGGGGAATAAGGGGGTTGGGGATTTAGCTCAGTGGTAGAGCGCTTGCCTAGCAAGCACAAGGCCCTGGGTTCGGTCCCCAGCTCCGAAAAAAAGAAAAAAAAAAAGAAACCTTTTTAAAAGGGGAATAAGAATACCCTTGGCAGGGAAGGGAGAGGCAAAGATTAAAACAGACACAGAAGGAAACCCATTCAGAGCCTGCCCCACATGTGGCCCATAAATATACAGCCACCCAATTAGACAAGATGGATGAAGCAAAGAAGTGCAGGCCGACAGGAGCCGGATGTAGATCGCTCCTGAGAGAGACAGCCAGAATACAGCAAATACAGAGGCGAATGCCAGCAGCAAACCACTGAACTGAGAATAGGACCCCCGTTGAAGGAATCAGAGAAAGAACTGGAAGATCTTGAAGGGGCTCGAGACCCCATATGTACAACAATGCCAAGCAACCAGAGCTTCCAGGGACTAAGCCACTACCTAAAGACTATACATGGACTGAGCCTGGACTCTGACCTCATAGGTAGCAATGAATATCCTAGTAAGAGCACCAGTGGAAGGGGAAGCCCTGGGTCCTGCTAAGACTGAACCCCCAGTGAACTGGATTGTTGGGGGGAGGGCGGCAATGGGGGGAGGATGGGAAGGGGAACACCCATAAAGAAGGGGAGTGGGAGGGATTAGGGGGATGTTTGCCCGGAAACCGGGAAAGGGAATAACACTTGAAATGTATATAAGAAATACTCAAGTTAATAAAACAACAACAAAAAAAAAAAAAAACAAAAAAAACAAAACAAAAAAAAAAAAAAACCACTGCCAGATCTTGAATCCCTGTAATCCAGAGGGAGGAGGGGCAAGTGGGTCTCAGTTTGAGGTTAGCCTTGTCTACAGAACTAGTTCCCGGATAGCCAGGACTATACAAAGAAACCTTGTCTCAAAACAAAACAAAACAAACAAATAAACACCATGAAAAAAAAATAAACTGTAGCTCTGGCATTCCTCTTCCAGGAAAGCTGCCATTTGGGGGACCTATATTTGCTAGCAATTTCTAAATCCACAGTTCTGTCCTCAGCATTTGATTTTTGTCTCCATGGAGATCACTTCAGGGAAGTCGTCAGTAAGGTGAGTAGCAGTTTTCAGTGTGGAAAAGGAATCCCTAGATGAGTGTTTCAGGGCCATAAATGCAAACATTGCTAGGGTAGGGGTTGGGTCTGTAGCTCTGTGGGCATTGTGCTTACATGCATGAGACCTGGAGCACCACATAAGCTCCCTTGGTAGCACATGCAGGGGAGCTTTTTTGTTATCATTGAATAAAATTTACTTCGATTTTCCACTGACTCTAAGTTTCCTTGGCCTAAAAGAGAAGCCAAAGGGCAAAGGGAATAGGCTAGAGCTATTTTAAGCATGGTGAGTGTTCTAGTCTCCCTTCATGATAAAATCTTCTGATAAACAACAGCAACAACAACAACAGCAACAACAACAGTAACAACAACAACAACCAGGAGAAAGAATTGCTTTAATTCACAATTGTAGGTTATGCTCATTGTTCTCGAAAAATCACAGAGGTAGGAGCTTTAAGAAGCCATTGTATCCACCATATTCACATCATAATTCATAGTCACATCAAAGCAGAAAGAAACAAATGCATCCAGTCCTGTTTGTCTGCTTTTTGTTTGTATTTAGCCTGACTAAATCACCCTTTATAGCTCAAGACTCTGCCCAGGGAATGACACCACCCACAGTCGACTGGATCATCCCATGTCAACCAATTCAACGAAGATATCAATCAATCATCTCCATAGGCTATCAGAATGCAGACAACTCCCGATAAAGACTTTCCTCTCAGTTTACTACACACTATGTGAAGTTGATGGTCAAAGTCAATCATCATGCTCAACACTTTGTCAATTTCACACACACACACCACACACACACACACACACACACACACACACACACACACACCATTTTGAAAATTTGTTTCACCCCTTGTCCCCAAAGTCTCAAGTTTATCTCATGATATAAAATTCAGCCGAATTTTAAAAGTCTTTAGAAATCCCAGTATTTTAAAAGTCCAATATCTCTTAAAAATGTATGCACCTCCAACATAACAGAACAGTCAGACAAAAGCAAAACTAAAATCCTACAGAGCAAATATTAAATCCTATAGCTCAGTATCTGGGCCTCATAACCTGGTCTTAAAGAGCCTGTTTAGTCTCATACCTTCCTGTCACCTGATGCACATACAACTTTTCCCTTGTACTCAGGTTGACTTCACTTGTCCTTGCAGCTCTTCTTGGCAGATGTCCAGTAGTCCTGGTATCTCCAATATCCTGGGATTTTACTGCAACCCAAACCTCATCCTTCTAGTTCCACACAAAAGCCCCTTGTAGCATCTCCACAGAGACCCTAACCTTGCTGTATAGTGCCAGGACTCAGCTGCTTTCCATGAAGCACCCAGTCCTTTATCCTTCAAAGTCTTGAAAACCAGAGCAATGTGGACAAGTGTCACACTGCCTAGTCCTGCTACTACCTGAAGATGTACTCCAGCCTCCTAAGTTCACAGCTGCACTGGCTGGCCTTCGTGTGCTGACCCGAGGAAACACCTTCCTGTTTTCCCAATAAAAGAGGAAGTTTCAGTAGTGCTGGCCTCCTTAACAATGGCAGATGCTTCTTCAGCCCTATCATGAATAGTACACAAAAATTACCGTCAAAATATCACAAGAATGGCTTTAATCCAGTTTAAGGCAAAGTCCATGTTCCTTTCTGAAACAAGATCAGGAGGGATTCTAGTACTAGAACCACTTCCAACTTTCTCCCAAGCTCCCACAAGAATGGCCCATTAAACTCTTCCCAAATCATTCAATAGTTTTTCTAGCTCTAGATTCCAAATTCTTCTATAAAACAGTCCAACCACATAAAGCCATATATGACTAGGTTTATCAAAATAATGATCCTACTCCTGGTAAAAATTGCCATTCTAGTTTCATCACTGTTTCTATGATTTAAAAGAAAAGCAACTCAGGAGAGAGAGAGAGAGAGAGAGAGAGAGAGAGAGAGAGAGAGAGAGAGAGAGAGAGAGAGAGAGCGCTCTAGCTTATAATTCATTCTTGCTAGATCATTACAGTGTCAGAAGCTTGAAGGTGCCAATCACAGCACATCCACAGTGAAGAACAGAAAGAAACAAATATGTATAGTCTTACTTGCCAGCTTACTTATTTGTTCTCTGCTTGACTTTCTACTTCTAAACAGCTCAGAACACAATGCCCGGGGAATGACACCACCCACAGTGGACTAAGTCTTTCCATGTAAAGTGAACCAGTCAGTTAAGAAAACACCAATAGACATTCCCATTGATCAATTCAATGCAGGCAACCCCCATCAAGATTTTGATCCCAGGTGACTATGTTGTATCAAATTGATAAGAAAGGCTGATGATCACAGTGATTTTTGAGTTACTGAGCAATAGAGTCAAAGAAATGCTCTAAAAGGCATGAGCATTAAAAAATCAGTTCCACTTACATAAACATCATAAAGAGTCTTCTAAACCAATTGCTATTTTCTTAACATGCTCTTATGTATCTTATGGAGCTGAATGTTGAAATAGTCTTTTCCCCTAGGGTTGATGTTTTGGAAAAAGTAGGAATTGCTTACATCTAGCTCCCCTTCTCACTCACTGAGTCACTGCAGAAGTTTAGTTTGAGGTGGTATTGTTGGTGATTGTCTAGAGCTGGGGACTGTGTGTGGGATTCTCTTTTCATTTTTAACATCTTTAAATTTTTTTTTTGTGGCCAGTTCTCATGTAGCCCAAGTGTCCTTGAACTCCTTTCATAGTTGATAATGGCGTTGAAATCCTGATATCCTATCTTTTAAGGAAGTAGGATTATAGGCATGTGCCACCAGTTCTCAAAGGCATGTTACACGGCACATTTTATGACATGCAAATGGTCAAAGAGAAGAAGGTTAGAATGAATGGAGAGAAAATATTGTCAAAAGACATTTTCATGACACTTCATAATAATTGAGAGGATAGATATGCACAGACATTTTACTTTGCACTTAACAGGAATAAAAGATTTGCTAATTCTGATCCAACCTAGTTGCCTGGGGACAGAAAGCTGTAGGAGCAGAGGGTGTTGTGCTGTCCAGTAAGCTGAGCAGAGAATATCTTGTATGGTCGAATGAGATGCTGACACGGGACATCAAAAGCCTTCTAGGATATGGAACCAGCAAGATTAAGGGTGGAGAAAAGTCCTTGTGCTTTGTCCCTGAGTACTAGACATAATTCAGGTAGCAGAGATCCTCAGTATCTCCTGGCTTTGAAAGGGATTTGACTCTTAGGTACTGACAGAACACCAAAGGGTCAGGTAGACTGCCCACTTCCACCTCTGAAGCCCTGGCAAACTATCACTGTCTAACTCCATCAACAACTGTGTGGCCCCTTCTTCCCAGAAGCCCAACCTGTAAGGTTCTAGGCTGTAAAGTTTGGTTAAGCACCAAAACCACATCTACCAATCTGACTTTAGGGAAGGTTGTGTTGACAGGGGATAGTTAAGGAGATGGTAAAGACATATCAGCTTCTTTCCCCCTTTCCTATTAGATGCCTCAGCTAGGGAGGACTTCCTGTCTCTCTGTGAGTTAGAGATTCAGTTTCTGTGTGCATATAAAGCTGTAGGGTTTTCGAATTAATAAGCCCCTTTAAAAATGTCAGCCAAGAAATGCTAAAGACCTTTCACCAGCTACTTTTCAATCTTGTTATTTTAATACTTGCCTCTCCCCTAGGCTTCATGGAAATATAAAAGGCAATGAAGTGTTTCACATGCTGGTTTCTGTCTTTTTACTCTAATTTAAGTCTATTATTTAGTGTGTGCTTCAAAGTAATGTTTACTTGTGCTATTCCACAGAGCCCAGGAATGCTTATTTGAGCTTATACTTTAGACACATTGTGTGTGTTATCACCGGACACAAGAAGCTCAATGCAAAGAGAAATGCATTGCAAAATTTTACACTTACATCAGGTTTCATGTGGGTTTTCTGCTAGGCACTTATTATGGTCAAGTTGGAATCCTGAAGTAGGATTGAATTTCCAGACTTCAGAGCCAGTTGCTCCTTAGCTTCAGACTATCTTAGCTTTATATTTTTAGTTATAGACAGGCGAGGAAAGTGGATTATTTATAGGTTATATTTTGTCACTGTTATTATGCTTTTAGTGTTAAAAGACATCTAAATAGTAATTCTGATTTATTAAGCTTATTTTGCTAGTGTGATGATACTGAGTACAAAGGACTAAGATAACAAGTCCCTGTCCTTTTGTACCCTCAGTCCAAAGAGGGACAGGCAGAGGAGAACATAGATCAATGCAAACAATGCAGTTTGATGAAGAAAGGGATAGAGCTTAACGACACAGCTGACTGGAAGGTCTAATAAGAGAGAGCGCAATGGATTTGCCTTAGAACTAAACATTGGGAAAAGAAGAAATGTAAAGTGCTTCACTTGAAAGGCGAGTGAAGGGCAAGACACAGCAAAAATCAAATGGAAGCCATTATATATCTACAACTGGAAACCTAGCCAGCTATGCGCAGCCAATGAAACCATGGATCTTGGACCTAATCCTTATTTATATCTAAATATTTGTCCTTATACACGCAGATAAATGTAGTCTTCATTCCCTCATCAAGGAAACATCTTTTTGCAACAGATGGAGAACATTATAGAAAGCCATAACCAATCGAAACGCAGAACTGTAGTCAGTCCCAACTGACTACAATAATACAATTCCCCCATCTAAGGTGTGTGAATCATTTCAACAATTTTAAGATCCAGAGGAATATAGAGTTTTCTGCAAACATGTCTCCTAGAAATAACAGAAACTACATCTGTAAAGTCTGCCTAACATGACATTAAGCTCTGCCAGAGCCTGACAAATGCAGATGCAGATGCTTGCAGCCAACCATCAGAATGAGTGTGGGGACCAAAATGGAGGAATTAGGGAAAGGACTGAAGGATCTGAAGGGATTTGCCACCCCATAAGAAGAAGAACAATGTCAACCAACCAACCAGACCCCTCAATGCTCTCAGGGACCAAAGCACCAATCAAAGAGTAAACATGAAGTGATCCATGGGTTCAGCTGCATATGTAGGAGAGGATGGCCTTATCTGACATCATTGGGAGGAGAAGCCTTTGGTTCCATGAAGGCTCAATGCTCCAGTGTAGGGTAATGCCAGGGCGGTGAGGTAGGAGTGGGTGGGTAGGTAGGGGAGCATCCTCATAGAAGCAGGTAGAGGGTAGATGGGATAAGGGGTTTGCAGAGAGTAAATCAGGAAAGAGGATAACATTTGAAATGTAAATAAATAAAATACCCAATAAAAACAAACAGCAAAAAACAAACAAACAAACAAAAAAGATCCAGATACAACACCATTAGGTATACTAACATAGAAGGGGGAAAGTTCAGGAAGCCTCAACCATAGACGAAGAACTGCAGGCAACTATGGAATGCTGCGAGTGGGATGAATAGTGTTCCCTAGGGAAGAACTCTCCAAATGGTTATCTAATGCCAAATGGTCAGCCCTGAAAGCATAGTCATTCAAGTGATATTATATAGACTGAGAAGATTGCATTTATGTATTTAGGAAAACACACACACACACACACACACACACACACACAATTAAAGAAAATCAAGGCCATGCATTTGACGGTCAGGACACATGAGAAGGTTTAGATGAAGGAAAGGAAATAGAGAGATAGTGTAACTATATGATAATCTCAAAGTGGTAGGAAAAAAGCACAGTGCCGAGAGAACTGTGAGAAATTGTGTGTGGCTACAGCATGACACATAGAGCAGAGCCACAGGAGAGTCAAGCAGGTAAAACTAGAAGCCTAGGATACACTTATGTATAGCAAAGACCTGCAACTGAAAAGCATTTGGACTAAGTCTTCAGTCATATGGAAATTAAAATAGACCTTACATCAAAAAAGAAATACCTAAGTGTGCATCTGTTAATGGAGCCAATTTGGGGGTCACTGTAGATAAATGAGGAAAGGAGGCTGTGGGAGGAGTTATATTTAGTTAGGTGTAAGATTATGAAAATTCCGGTGAAAGCCTGGATTACAGTAAAGATGTTAGAGATGGGGATGAGGGGTTGTGTCACTTCTGTGGGGGTAATGGTGCACACAGATACAAATGTGGCAGCAGGCTGAACAGCCCGTGTATGCCATGATTGCCTTGGAAACGTGTGTGTGGGTGCTTTTCTTAAGGCAAAGGCTGAGGAACACTTGACATACTTGAATATTTTGACTGAATTATGTTTTACTCACAGTAAAAACCATACAATGGTCCAAGGTGATGGGATATGGGAGGGTGTGTGTGTGTGTGTGTGTGTGTGTGTGTGTGTGTGTGTGTGTGTTGTATAGAACAAGGTACCATCATCTCTCAGGCTGAATGATTACTTTAATTGGGTCTGCTATATTCATCTAAGCATCACCTCTGCTTTCTCTAACTTTTGTACTATGAAAAGCATTTTGTTAAAAGTCTATTCTGGATGAGAAATGGAAAAGAAAGCCACAGTACAAAATAAAATACCAAGAGATCTTGACCCTTGAGTCTTGACTTGATGTTGATCATCACACTATAGTAAAAGTCAGTACTACAGAAGGGGTGGGGGCAGCAAGAAGATGATGCCCTTCCTTCTGAACATCAGGCACCTGCATCCTGTCTATCAAACACGAAGGCCCTGAGCCTTTCACCAGGTAGAGGCTCAGTCCCTGAGTGTCAGTGCCAGCTACCAGCTACTAGATAACTTCTCTACTGTGGGGTTCCCACTTCAGGAGCTTCACTGTACTGTCTGATTTGTCAAAAGACATGAACTTTAACTTTAAATAATGATAAATGGTTTACACGTGTGTTCCTGATCAATTCTGCTTATGTTTAAATAAATAAATAAATAAATAAATAAATAAATAAATAAATAAATAAATAAATAGCTAGCTAGCTAGCTAGCTAGTATGGAAAGATACTCTTCCTATCTATGCATGTTTCCCATGAGGAAAACAGGGAAGTCACTTCAACACACATCGCAGGGGTAAGAAAGAGACCTTAGCATCCTGCTTCACTTACACTTTCCCTTCAGTATACACATCAGAAAGGTTAGAGAAGCAGCTGCCCCTGCTTCTTCTAAGTAGTTCCAGCAAAGAGGAGCTGTACACATGACAGAGAGAGGGACTTGAAAAGTTGAATAAGTAAATTCAGGATGATCAGAGGATCCAGTGTATGAGTTACTTTCTCAGAATCCCTGATGCGAGACCCCTGCATTCACAAAATCTGAAAATGTCCTACTCCCCCCCCGTGTGTGTGTGTGTGTGTGTGTGTGTGTGTGTGTGTGTGTGTGTGTGTGTAAGTCAAATTGGGAAGAGCTGCAGGGCAAGCAATAGTTAGTTGAGTTCTAGAATCAAACTCTACACATTGAAGAGATGCCTTTGACCAACCTCTAATTTCCCTGTGCTTTATACACAGCTGGGACAGAATTTGAAGGAAAGTAGGCCCAATATCATAAAGTGGCTATGAAATAATGTTTGTGTGTGTATGTGTATATGTGTGTGTGTGTGTGTGTGTGTGTGTGTGTGTGTACACAAAGCACTTAGCTAGACTAGCAATTGGCCGGAGCTGAATAACAATTACTTCTTATCATAGAAATAAAAAAGTAAAGAGAAGGCAATGCTCATTGAGCACTGGAGGTGGGAGGCATTACAGGAAATACTTTCACCTTTTCTCATGTCATCATTATAAAAGTTCTACAACATAGTAATGTAAAGGAACTAAACAGCCTTTTCAGTAGCAAACATCTACTCTACAGCAGACCCTACATTTAAAATCATTCTTCCTTACCTCATGATAGGATGCTGTCTGACTTGATTCTTCACACACTGAAAGTACTGACAGGTATCTATTACAGAAGTCCAGGTTTCCAGCAAGCTAATGATCTGTCAGGGCTGTCCTTCAATTGCCAGCACTCAGCATGAATGGTTGAACTCCAACCCACTTGCATTCAAAGGGAAAGGTTCTCAGCTGGAAAAACCACCACTGGACCTTAGAACCTTCACATGGCAATCCCTATGCTCACATCAAATCCAATCTTTTTGGGTGGACAGATGGGATGAAGGTGGAGCTTCTGTGTTTGAAGATCTAAGCTCTTTCTTTCCTTTGTTACAGTCTCAAAGCACTTTATTGAATCCTCAGCCCAAGTTTTTAAGTGAAGAAAATGGGTGAGCTTAACTTATAGAGCAGACCACCTGGATATAAAAACATCACTTCTGTCCCAAATCCTGCTCCTCATACTAAGTTACATGCAAACAAGGCTTTAACAATAATTGAAGACTGGGGAGGTGGCTCAGTGGGTGATTCATGCCATCAAAGCACGAAGAATAAATTTTAATCCCCAGCACATACATAAAAAATACTATTTCTTAAACCAGTTTAATATCAGTATTTATAACCATGTTAATACCAGTATTCCAGAATTGGGTGGAATGTCAAAGGCAGGTTGATTCTCTCTGACCAGCCAGACCAGCTAAATTAGGGAGCCCCGGGCACAGTGAGCAATCCTGTCTTAAAACATAAGGTGAAAAGCAATAAAGGAAGAAATATGATTTCAACCTCTGGCTCCCTACATGTATGCATAGATCTGTGCACCAGTGTACACAGTTCACACATATACTGTACATATATACACAGCACATACAAAGAAAATAGAAGGAAAAAGATTTGCATGTTACAGAGAAAAACAAATAGTCCATGATACATTTCTCAGATTAACAAGCATTTGTAGCCTAAAGTATTTTCCAGACATTTTTCTCCATATTTGGAAACTAGAAGCAGGTAGGGCATTCAAGCTTCTAAGACTACTGACATTTGGACTTACTCCATTTCCTTTAACCTATGGTTGAAAACAAACAAACAAGCAACAACCAAAAAAAATCCCACAAGCATTTCTTGTCTGATGTCTGTCTTGCACTGAAAGCATTTAAGCATTGAGAATAATCTGCATAATTTTACTCTGCTTTTTCCAACCATGTTCCTTGCTCTTCATCCGCAGAGGCATATGTCCTTTTGCAAATGATACACGACATGTTCAGCCATGCAGTATCAATACTATATGTGTCTAGCTTGCTGTATACTTTGTCCCATCTCAGGCTTTCACTGAGTCAGCATTATATTTCAGTGTGGATCTCTGTGTGAGACAGTATTATAGGTTAACTGTAAACCAGTAACAGCAAAGTAGCTGTAACTAATGCATTACAAATTAGAAGCATGGGTAGGGCACAGATCTAGTTTACTCAGACACTCAGGATGGTGTTTTTCTTCCTTCTCATGATTCTAGGATGTCATAAGCCTTATATCCATTGGTAGACTTCCTATATCAGATCGCATGTTATCTGGAAGTATATCATACTATCTACATTGTATTGGGAAAATCTCATCAAGCTCTACATCAAATTGCAAGTCAAGGTGGAAAATGTTGACTGCCAACATTGTGAAGCAAAAGAGGAAGTGAATCTGAAGAATCAGTTCATCATTGTACCAAGTATGTCCTGAGGTGTGAGGATGCCATCAGTCGTGTCCCATGATGTTACGTAAGATTGAGCATAGCTACAGAATGGAATGCGCCTCACTGGTAATGGACGTGAATCAGTCAGTGTCCTTGACATAACAGAGTCCCAGATTTCCACTTTGAGTTTATACTGAGTAAAATCTGTTGAGTACTGGAAAATCACTAAAAGTGAGAGATACTGCACTGATTCCAATAATAAACTATTATTCAAGTCTTATTCTGTAGAAATTGATTTGATCGACTTGGCCTTCTGGAGAGGAAATAAAGGAGTCCGTTTAAACATTTATTCTAGAAAATACCCTCCATGATTTCCCCATGACAGAATGTTCAGCGTGGAATTCATTGTCGTTCCTATGTTCTTGCATATACATGTTAAGCAAGAGATGTAGGAGTCTAAATTTAAAAAAAGAAGTCAGAAAAAAAAATTGGCCTACCATGAACAGAAGGTGATGTTCCCTGAATATATAGGTGTCATATGTACTCTGTTAAACTAAACAAACTGGAACCCATTTCTGAAGATTAGGCTTGGTTCACAACCACCTAAGGAAGTCTTAATGAGTCTAGTTTGCTAATCATTGGTCATTGAAAAACAATGCTGGCCCTGATAGGAACTAATTTGATGTTAGCAGCTCTGGATTGACCAGGTACCATAAGTCTTTGACTATCCCTGTGCTTTGAGAGCTTAAGGATACAGATATGATGGAGAACTCTCCTCCTACTTACATCTGTTTGAAGTCCTGAATTGTCTCCTGTACTCTCTGATTTATAACCTAAGCCTGTGAATTCTTATAAATAATTAAAGACACCCTTTCTGCTTCCTACAGAAGAACGGAAGTCTCTTTATGGGACTGGCATGTTTTAGAAAAACAAAACTAGCTTCTGGTCTGGGGTTCTCTCTATGTGAGGTAGGGTTAGTGGCTAATGCACTAGAAGCAAGCTACAAATTTGGAGCATTGCCTGCAGCACATTAAATAAAGTGAAAGGAAAATGAATGTCTTTGAAAGAACCCTGATCATGTCTTTTAGTGCTACAAGAGAGCCACTGGGTTAGTAGGAAGTTAATGTTTAGTCCGCATCAATCCATAAAAGATGGGGGTGGAGTCACAGGTTGAGTTTGTCAGAGATATTTGCATATCCTCCATTTTTTCAAGTTGGGTACAATAAAATGGCTTTGTGTGGTCAAAGGATCTACCTGACTCTTCTTTCTCTTGTTCCACTGCTCTTCTTTATTATTATAGGAAGAACTTTGGATAGAAAGTCAGAAGAACTGAACTCTTATTCTGGCATTGTGTTTGCCTGACTGTCACCTTGTGCATTTCACTTTAGATCTCTGGGAATATTCTCAATGAAGAAAGGTAAGCCAGGGCATTTCAGTGGTCCCTTGCGATTATAATATATTGCAAAAGCTCTTGGTTATTTTTGCTGCCTCCAAGATATCCTAAGTGGGTCTGCAACAACGACTATCTTAAACAGAACCAAACAGAACCATGATGGGGGGAAATGTAAATATTTTACACCTTTAAAGATCACAATCTGCAGGAAGGCATTCCAGAATTGTTTGTAGGCTTTTTTTTTTTTGTTGGGGCAAAGAATTGTCTTAATTTCTATAACCAAGAAGTTAAAAGGATTATGGGCATTTGCAACATAGATCATGTTTAGAAACTTCTTATGACATTAGAGTGCTAGTGCCCATTTATTAGTATTCTGCACAATGTAGAAAAGCCAGTCAGGGACAATTCCTCTGGCATGAGGTGCCAGATCATTTTCAGAGCAGCAGCGAGAATTAGACCCCTTGTCTTTCCCATCTCTTCAAAATATAAAAATCTCAGGCTGCCCTTCTACTAAGAAGGTAATCCTTCAAAGGAAACTGAGGAATTTCTGCTAGCACTTGGGTATACAGAATGAATAAAGAGAGCTGGGGTGGTGGGGGTGGGGGTGGGGGTAGGACAGAGAACACTCAAAGGAGAGTGGCCCGTTGCTCAACTTCAGACCTACTTGCCATAACTGTCTAATTAAGCGTGCACATGGTTGTGCTGAAGGACCTGGGCATTTATGGAATTAGAAAAGCCTGAGATGGGTTATTCCTTCATATACCTGAGCACTGGCCATTTAAAAGCATTTTGAGGCATATTCTGGATGATTGTACAGTGTATCACAGACACCAGTATGGAAATATGCAGCCCAGCACCTAGGAGAATTGTCTAGTGACTTCCTTAAAGAAACCGGACAGAAGGCAATTTCTCATTCCTAATAATTGAAATGATCAATGATCAGGCTTTAGAAAGGAATACAGGCATCATATGGAAAAATGGTGTCTGTTTAACCTTGGCGTTCAATCTCTAGTAGATAGAGTATAAAATTGGGAGAGGGTAGGAGGAAAAAGACTTACAAATAGTGTAGTTGGAGATTAGTTTTGCACAAAATCATACTCGATTTGAGACCAGCTTGTGGATAACCCTGAGTGATATCATACTGGTTCATGAGCTTGGTCTGGTAATACTTTCAGAAGCTGGATTAAGTGTTGTAGGAACTAATGCTAGGGTATAGCAAGAGGTCTGGAATATGAGTTAAGAAAGAACAAAATATATTTTGGTGTCAGACTTAATCTACAGGAGTCACCATGCAGGTTTCTAAGACTTACTATCTTCAACTCTAGAATGAGATTCCATTTTTATTTGAATTACATGCTTTGCCTCTAACAGCCTAAGGGCAGAGATATTGAATTACAAACACACTTGGCGGGGCCATGGTGTGTATTACCAAGGAGGAAGTTCCATTTGAGCCATAGCTCTATTGTTGAACTGATCGGTGTCTGAACACAAATAATCATTAGGGAGATGGCTGGCTGCCGCTGTGCATCACTGATAAAACAGTCTATGCTTTCCCGTCTTCTGTCCCTGGGGATTTTGCCAGAGGTACTGAGCAAGTGTTTGGGTAAGCAAGTGGGCTCTGCTCTCTGCTTCTGTTCACCCTCATGGGATTCATTGATTCTCTCATACCTGTAACATCAGGAATAAACACAAGTCTAACAGACCAGGATAAATAGCTGTGTAGAGTCAGTTCTGCCATGCTTTCTGTTGATAGGGAGACCAAGAAGAGTTTTTAAAAATGAGACCATTTGCATTGTCAAGATGGGAAGTTTGGGGGACTTCTACTCATGGAGGCTACTGGGAGAAGCAAATACCATAGAAATGATGACAAGGGAGGTGCCTTTTTCTACTCTTATGCTTATAGAGACCGACTGTTCTAACCACCAACAGCATTTCAGAATTTCCCTGCAAGACAGAGTCTGGATCTATGTGCTCTAACCAGCTTTTCAGTCTTGTATGATCAAATTTCCATTTCTTTATGATCATATAGCAAGCATGAACTTAACATGTTCAAGATGGGCACAGCTTTACTCTGGAATTACTCTTGCCTTTGCATTTTCTTCACAAATGAATGGAAGCACAATCCATTTGTCCTTGAAAGAGTCCTTTACGTAGTCACACACATGTCTGGAAAGTATTTATCTGACTGCACTTTTTGTGCCCAGCAATGTTTACTTGCTATTACTATAGTGGATAAGGAAGGAAATCGGGTCCTCAGGACAATGCATATTGATGAGAGGAGATTAATTCATAAGTGTGGTAAAAATGGTGATAACAATAAACTCAAACTAAACAGACATATAATAAGAAAATCCCAAGCAATAAGACCTAGAAGAACAATGAATAAAATAGAAGGTGAGGTGTGGATGTACAGACAGAAGATGTTATAGCCAGGGTGTCAAGTAATTGATATTGGAGTTAATGATAAAACTCTGAAATGTAAAATGAGACATATGTGTTTGTTTAGGCACACCAGGTGTATGTGTGTATATACACATACACACACACACATACACACATACATATATACATATATATACATTTTACATATTGACACATGCCTATGTGTTTGTATATCATATATGTACATATGTGACATGGAATGCTAGTTACATGTACACATATATTTTATGCATTATTCATATAGTACATGTGTTTGTACATAAATATTCATGAACAAATAACCTAAGTAAATGGGAACAAATGAAGATAAACTAACAGTGATTATATTAATGATATAATAGCAATATTTTAAGACCAAAGCCTTGTGGGTATGTTGATAAGTAACTATAGTCCCAACTATTTGAAAGCCAGAAACTGAGGATCTTTTAAGCCCAGGGGTTCTAGCCAGTAAGATGAGATCTTTCCTTAAAACCAAAAGTAAGACCAAAGACAACAGTCAACTTGAAACTATACTGGTGAGATCCTTACAAATGAAAATCCTATCTGAAAAAAATTCTAGTAATTGGACTGTTGGTATGTGCACTTGAAAAGGATAATGTTTAAATGTACTTTATAGGTAGCTAGTTTCCAATCACAGGGTATCAGAAAACATAGTAAGTGTAGGTTGAGGTCTATTGCAGATGAGGGCTGGCATGATAGGACAAGGCCATAATTGGACAGTAAAAATATAAGGTGGGGACAAAGCTTTTGTAAGGCAGGAGAGAAGGGGAATGAAGAGGAGAATCAAGATGGAGACAGAGAAGGACGACCCAGATCCAGGTGGTCTTGAATGGCCCTAAGTAGCTATGTATATTTCTTAAGGGATAGATTTCTGTGGGTAAATTTATCTTACCCAGGTGGGTGGTTTATATCTTTATCAATTGGTTCTGAGTTTATTGTGTGGATGTATTGTGGATTGAGAATGTAACATATAAATCTGATTGTTGTGATGTAGTTTGTTGAGTCTTGATTTTACCAGGTAGTTGGAACCAGAGAGTTCATGGCTAGTAGAGAACCACCAGAAGAGATACTAACCAGAGATAAATTATGGATAGTTCCATATGACCCCATGCATGCTGGAACCAACTCTAGGGACCAGTGTGGCAAGGTACTATGCTCGAACGGCTCATGGATCTGGGTCTGAGAGTATTTGGGGGGCAGCGTGAAGCCACTTTGATAAAGATACCCCGCAGTGCCATGTGGCCCTATGGGTGCTGGCACAACGAGGGATAAAAGGTTCCAGTATTTTTAAATATTTACCGCAACAAGTAAGTCTAAGGTAGTCTAAAATATTGATTATTATTGGGATGATTAGCTTTAATTGTTAACTTGGTCCGACATAGAAGAGTTGTACCTGAGAAAAGTCTCAATGAGGGATTGTCTAAATTGGTTTGGTTTATGGGCATGGCTGTGGTAGATTGGTTTATCAAGCTAATTGATGTGGAAAGACTTAGCCTACCATGGGCATCATCATTCCCTAGGCAGGAAGTCCTGAACTCTGTAATAGTGGAGAAATCAAGATAGACACACAGAAGAAAGCCCGTGATCATGCTCACTTTCATCTCTCTGGGCTCTTCACTGTGCATGCGGTATGACTAGCTGAAGTTCCTGCCTTGATTCACCCCAAACAATTAACTGTAACCTGGAATCTTAAGGTGACATAAACTTTCTTCTTAAAACTTCTTTCTTAAAAAGGAAAACTAGACTATAACACAATTTTAAAACTTATGGGTAAACTGAATTGTAGCTTTTTCCCCCTCCTTTTTCTCTACTTTGTAGGTTCTTGTCTCCTACCAATATCTTCTCTAGCTCAGCCCAGCTTCTCCTGCCTCAGTTGTCACCAACCGCCTTCTCTTCTCATTCTGCTTCTTGACCCTGCCTTCTGTCTTCTTGAACCCTGAATCCAACCTCTTTTCTCTCAACTTCTACTTGCTTTTTATAGCCTCTCCTGTTCCCAGAATTCCAAGAGGCAACTGACATCAAAGGACACAGGGTCCTTTAGAGGGCCAGGCACACAAAATAAACGCTGCTACACTTAGTGCTATGTTAATTAGTAAAATGAATCTATAAGTGAGGAATCATACTTTATGTTCATTCAGGCAGGATTTATTGTAAGTCTAATATACCTGGCACTGGATTGAATCCTGTGAGGTATATGAACACAAGTGAGAGTAATAGTCCTCCTTAAACAAAGTCAAGCAGAGCACTCCTGTAAGCTGTGGATACAAAAAGATTCTGGAGACTTATTGGCAAGCTAGTCTAGTGAAAATGAGAGCTTTGGGTTTACTGCAAGACCCTGACTGAGAAAATAAGGTGGACAGTGAAGAAGACATATTACCCTCTGACTTTTATATACACACTCATACATGTATATGCATACCTCCCCAAACATATGAACACACATACATAACACACACACACACACACACACACACACACACACACACAGAGAGAGAGAGAGAGAGAGAGAGAGAGAGTCAAAATCTAAGAAAAAAAAGGAAGAGGAAAGTTTTCTAAGTGGATATAATTTTAGATAGAAATAAACCTCTTAAAATTTTTATGTGGCTCAAAGGAGGTGCAATCAATTCTGTGTAACAAAGACAAGACTTCATGGAGGGCATGGCTTTGGGACAGATTTTATAGGTTTAGAAGGATTTGAACATGGACAGGAAGGATGGCTTTCCAGGAGACTGGAGCCATGACAGTAAGAATATGCAGGGCTGTGGCAGTCACCAGCCCACAAAGATACTCTGCTGGAACCTAGTCATGTAGTAGTACTGTGCAACTCTGCCCACTGGAAGTTCACCAAAGCCTCATGGCTAACTTTGCTGAGCTTACTGATGAGAAGTCTGAAGTAGGCATATGCACAAGGGAGATGCACATTATTTTGTGCAGGAACTACATACATACATACATACATACATACATACATACATACATATATACATGCCTCACCTAAGTGCTGACTAGGTCTGGGGATCATTGAAGCATGAACAACGATAAACAAGCATCTGTCACCCTATGTCAGTGAGCCTTGAAAGGGAGCAGAGTCCTCCCTTTCTCATAAACCTTAATAAAAGTGTCCCTTAAATAAGCGCTATTTAGTAGCATATTATTTCTAGTGCATCAAAGGCAAAAACCATATATGTAGTTCAATGTGACATATGCTTCAGATACAGGGAAAAGTGAGTTCACAGTGACACTGGCACATGAATGATGACAGCAACTCTGAGAAAGCTCCAGTCAAGGTTAGAGGCTCAAGATAGAAAGATATTTGCTATGTCACCAATAGGAGTCCTAGAATGCAAAGCAGGTAAGTGGGAAAGAACAGGTTCAGAGGCTTACAGAATTATCTATCTAGAAAGCCTATCAAATTATTGGTAATGACAGAGCCTTAAATATAAAAAGGGTGATATTATCTATCTACAAATTTAACGACATAGTATTTTAAGAATCATTGTTCTTCCATATTATTACTAGTGATGTATGTAAATTACAGAATCTTCCCAGGGACTATGGCATATATATGTATATATGTATACATATATGAATATGACTAGCCTTTCATTTACTTCAGCCAATTAATACCTCTGCCAAAAAGTTACTTCCTCACACCCATTCAGGACCTGTCCCACATGTGGCCCATACATATACAGCCACCCAATTAGACAAGATGGATGAAGCAAAGAAGTGCAGACCGACAGGAGCCGGATGTAGATTGCTCCTGAGAGACACAGCCAGAATACAGCAAATACAGAGGCGAATGCCAGCAGCAAACCACTGAACTGAGAATAGGACCCCCGTTGAAGGAATCAGAGAAAGAACTGGAAGAGCTTGAAGGGGCTCGAGACCCCAAAAGTACAACAATGCCAAGCAACCAGAGCTTCCAGGGACTAAGCCACTACCTAAAGACTATACATGGACTGACCCTGGACTCTGACCTCATAGGTAGCAATGAATATCCTAGTAAGAGCACCAGTGGAAGGGGAAGCCCTGGGTCCTGCTAAGACTGAACCCCCAGTGAACTAGACTGGTGGGGGGAGGGCTGTAATGGGGGGAGGATGGGGAAGGGAACACCCATATTGAGGGGGAGGGGGAGGGGTTAGGGGGATGTTTGCCCGGAAACCGGGAAAGGGAATAACATTTGAAATGTAAATAAGAAATACTCAAGTTAATTAAAAAAGTTACTTCCTCTATTTCTTATAAATAGAGTTATTTTACTTTATTTTAAAGTTGATGACATCAACCAAATACAGTGCATTGTGGAAGATTATTTTTTGCAAAGATTTGAATGTGCCTCTTAGACACTCAGGGAGAGCTGGAAAGCCAGGCTTGGAGAATGGCAGGAATCTGGGATTTCTGGTGTCTTATTTAGTAGAACAGCCCTTCTTTTAAAATGCTGCCAATCATGCACTGTGGCTAGAAATAACCCTGCCGTTATCTCCTCTAGGTTAAAGTTTCAAATTTAAAAAATAAATAGAGTTGTTTGGATCCACCATACCGTGTCACACGGATTAGCTCTGGTCTGAAGGCAGGATTCTGCACCTTAAATATAAATATGCAGCACCTGTTGGGGGGAGCAGTTGGTTCCCAGAAAGGAGTTCTTGGATGGGCAATTTGATATGTGTCCTAAGGGAATGTTCAGAAATGAGAACAAGGGTGTATGCAGAAGCTGCTTGTCTCAACATTATTTATAACTGCAGAAAAATGAATACTTTGATTCCCCCCTGGAAATGGCAACTTAGTAAAATGATGCCCAAATATTAATTAAGCCAGTAAAATTCTATTTCTGTACAGTTTGGTGATGCAAGTAAATGAAAACGACATAGTTAATTGTTTTTTTTTTCTTATAAAAATATTTAACAAATACTACCCACCCAAACCTTCAACTACAAATTGAAGTCTCATGCGAGTGGTAGCAAAGATTATCAAGTGAAATAATTCATTTTCTTAATTTCTCTAAGTTTACTACAGTGGGTGCATATGACTTTTATAATCATAGTTTGGAATATTCTAGAGATGAATTTGATAGGAGCAGTATTTTCTAGTGACTGACAGTCCAGAGTTAAGAGTTTTGATCATTTGGTTGGACTGACCACTTTCACCAAGAGGTTTTACATATAAAAGAAATTGTTTTTAGCCTAGGGCTTTGCAAGCATTGTGCCTATGTAATCCCTTAGCCCAAAACTGTTGAAAAGCTGATTAAAGGTGGCCCTTGTCTAAGTCTTTTCTATGTCTAGAGTTATACCTTATATAGGAGCCTTAGAGGTCCTCTTGGCTAATGTTTCAGTTTGTAGAGCAAAGTAGACACAAAGATGCTAAGTGATTTGCTCTGACCCTGTAGCTAGAAGTAAACTAAGACCTGAATATTTTGATTTCTAAGCTTCTGTTCACTTTATCATTTGCCCTGCCTTGAACGTAGAAGGCAGTGCATTTTATGCCTGGTTAGCAGCTAATTTTCACCTGTAAGGTCTCCTAAAGTCTATAAGCCAAGTGGGTCATAAACAGAATGGAACAAACAGGACACAAATGCAATTTATCTTATTCTCCTGCTTCTCTAGTCCTCAGACAATAGCTCTCAGTCTGGCCTTCGCATTAGTAACTTCTGGAAGATTAGTTTTCAATCTATTAAATATTACTGCAGCTCTCATTCTAGGCTTATTAGTTAAGAATCTCTGGATAACATATGTCTTTAAACATTTTGGAGTTGATTTTCTGTGCAATGACAATGCTGTATTTAACTTGTTAAGGAAACACCAGATTGTTTTCCCCAGTGGCCGCACCATTACTCATTCTGAGCAGCAAGATACTGGGGCTTCCATTTCTCTGTGTCTTCAGCAATGATTGTTAGCGTCAGTTTCTGTGATATTAGCATCCTATTTGCTTGAAACTGTATCTCACCATGGTTTGGTTTGCATTTCCCTAATGAGCACTAATGAAAATTTGTTCATGTGCATAATGGCCATCATAAGACATTTTGGATATATGTCTAGTAAGATGACTAGCCATTTTGAAACAAGTCCCTTATCATATATATCATTTGCTTGTAGTGTCTTCCATTTTTCTGGAGTGTTTGTCTCTCATTTTGTGATAGTGAGTTTTGAAGATGAATTTTTAAAAATTCTAATAGCCTGGCATTAGTGTTTTGCCACTTGTATTTCTGCTGCAATATCTAAGAATCTGTTTATGTTCCAAAGGTTTGACATCGTGGTTCCTTCTCTGAGCTTTATAGCTTTATCCCTTTTACTAAGGGTTTTAATTTATTTTGAGTTAAACTTGTATGTAGTAGAAGCCCTACTTCATTCTTTTGCTTCCTTTTGGCATATGACCACATAATTCTTAGTAATTGAAAAGTCTAATCTCCATGCATTGGATAATTTTGATCTTGTTATGAAAGAATAGATTAATTTGGAAATCCACTTGTCAGGAATTAGAGGGCAGTGTTGATTGTGAATATATCAAAATTTCAATGTATTTGAAATTTATTTTATGAAATGCTCAATTATATTTCAGTGAAAATATTTTACCCATCAATTCAGATTTACTGACCTTCTTGAGCAAGCATCTCAATCTGGTAGATTGATTCTTCTTTGAATATTTATCTCTTAGCAAGAATGCTTTCATAACCTGTTATAGCTTCTCATATAATTATTGGTGAAGTTCTCAAAGGTTTAAAGGGTGTGAGTTGAGAAGGATGTTTTGTATCCAGAATATCTATCCACAAAGGCTCTGTACAAGCAGCATTGCCATAGAGAATTTTCCCAACCCATGGTCCCAGTCCCACTATTCAGAAATTCTACCGTCAGTGTTCCAGAGTCAATCAAACCTGACATAAAAGCCCTAAGCTCACAAGAGTAGGACTATGCACCTGGAATGCTATTATATTAATTTAGAATGATATCTGTTGACCAGAAGCCACATGTGGTCCTTTTCCGTGTATGTACTAAGTAGAATAGTAAAAGACAAATTTGTCTGGTCAGTGCAATGCTGTGATCCAAAAGCTTGACACAAAATATATTCTTGTCAAAGAGGCTTCTCTGCAGGACTGCATCAGACAACACAATTGAATAGCCTTTGTGCTGTGGCTCCCTTTCATCTAAGAATTGCTTCATACCCATCGATCTTGATTCACAACCAGGAAACATTCTATCTATAACCTGACGTTTTACAGACTTCTGATCAAGCTCCTACTCGTCCCTCATGTGCTGATTTTGTACATTTATCCTAGAGATCAGCCTTTCAGTAGCCCCAGACAAGGCTTGATTTCCCCATGAGACAGTGAACCCTATAAGACAAAGATTGATTAACTGATCCTTGAACATTTTCCAGGACCCAGAATAGACTTGCATGTTAGAAGGAAAGTGAGCTGAACCTTTTGCTCATTTATCATCTTCAGAAGGACTTTTTCCTTTGCGTTGGTTTGTTTTGACAATATCAGAGATTTAATAGTCTGGCAATGTAACTAATGTGAATTTCCTGAATTGGAACGATAATCTGTCTCTAAATGAAGTCCATTTATTCTGAGGAATGTACAGTTGCCTTATGTAGAGCAATTCAAATAGTTATGACTCAGAAGCAGTTACCACATGAGCACTCTCTTTTTATTTGAACAATAGTAAGTATAGGTTCAAATCCTTTCAGGGGGTTAATAATGCACATACATGAGCCTCACCAGAGCATCTTATTCATATATCTGGGATAAGAGACACAGGATTGATAATCTGACAGGCTAGTTCTCAGCTAATAATGATATTAGTGACTGTGCACATGTGCAGAAAACCACTTTATCTTTCTTAGTCTCCCAACACTGAATCCAGAGTGTGGACTCTAAGCCCCTGGCAATGGCAGCATCTGACAGTTTGTTTGAGGTCAAGGAGGTTGAGCACCACCTGTGGCTCCTGGGTCAGAATCCTCAATGTAGATAGGTCCTTGGTGATTTATGTACTGTTGTTAAAATTAGAGAAAGCACTGGCTTAGAACACTGGGAGAGGTCACTCTCAGAACAGGACAGAGAGGACTAAAGAGAATGATGATGTAATTATGACAAACAGAGACCACACAGGTGTGCTGGTTTGTGCATCTTTGGAGAAAGCTGAGATGCTAAAGCAAAGTGGCTGAATTGAGCAGAGTCCTACCCAAGACACAGACAGGACCACTCAAAAGTGAACAAAGAAAAGGCTTGGTTTTTAAAAGACACTACTTGCAATGGTGTGGGCAGAATCAAACCTTTAACGAGCAGTAACACAGTTACCCACTAACAACACCAATAGGATCAGGAACGGACAAAAAAATAAAACATCCAAATTATTATGTTCTTTTCCTCTTTCAGGATACCTATGTGTCTTCTATTGGCCAAACCCACCCAGAATATCTAAGGCAGGAAGCCTAGCTAATACCATCTATAGAATCCAGTCTCCTGGGGCATACAGACCAACATCCAGTATGGTATAGACTCCTTCCTTTGAAAAAGATACTTACTATGCACATGCCAGTCAGAGTAAGTCAGGTTGAAAGTTATGCCGTCCATAACTTACTCTAAAAATGAAAGCTTGTGAGAAAAAAAAATCCCAGACATAGATAATCCTAATGTTCCCTTCTTACTTTTAACCTCGGGAGCCTCTAATGACTACCACTAAAGGAGAACGCACTAATGCAGTAAGAAATGGGAAATTAAATTGTGGGCTATGCACCAGTTGACTGTTCTTGCTATTCAAGATGCATTCAGGGCTCACCTGATGTTCCGGTTAGTCTTTGTTGTCAGCTTAGCACAACCTCAAGTCACATGCATGGGAAGAAGGAACCTCCACTGAAGAACTGCCACTGTCATATTGGCTTGTGGCCATGTATGTATGAGACTATTTTGACTGATTATAGACGTGGGTGGTGCTATCCCTAGATAGGTGAGTCTAGGGTATAAAAGAGAACTAACAGAGCCACTGATCAGAACTTCTCCATGATTTCTGCTCCAGTTTCTGCCTTGGGATCCTACTCTGACTTCCTTCAAAGATGGATTATGACCCTGGGAGTTGATTTGGTCATGTGTACATCACAGCTACTAGAAAATCTTATAAAATAAAGGGGTCATGGGTAAATGATCCTTTCAGGTAATTGACCATATCATTGACTAGAGAAAACATTGATGTAGGTTGAAGGTATGGCTTCCAAGTAATTATACCAGTAAGAAATACGGTAAAAGACATGTACAATGTCAGAACTAGGTCACAATAAAGTTGAAAAGCCAGTCAGTTACAAAGGGTATATGTGCATCCTTCCTCAGCAAGATGATATCAACTGTCCTTCCACAGTTTAATCATTCTAGGAAGGCCCATACCAGATGAAACTATTCTACTGGTACCAGATTCTAGCTTAGAAGCATCCTTATTGCTTCAAGAATGAGAAATTTCCTCTATTTTCAAGATTAAAACACCCTTAGAGCATTCTATTTTAATGTGGTACCGATTAAATTTAGAACAGATAAACAGACTGGAGAAACAGGTTAGTAAATATTTTACTGAATTATGGTAGTTTTGTTCACGGCACCAAAATATGTATGTTTTATTTCTTTTATTGTTGCTTTTTTTACATTTTAAATGTTATCTTCTTTCCTGATTTCCCTCCAGAAACCCATAATCCCATTCCTTGCTGCTATGAGGGTGCTCCCTCACCCACCCACTCACTCCCTCCCACTTCCCAGCCCTGACATTCCCCTACACTGGGGCATTGAGCCTTGACAGGACCACAGGCCTCTCCTTCCATTGATGCCCAACAAGGCCATCCTCTGCTACATATGCAGCAGGAGCCAGAGGTCCATCCCCATGTACTCTTGGGATGGTGGTTTAATCCATGCTTGCTTTGGGGGGTTCTGTTTTGTTGATATTGTTGTTCTTCTTATGGGGTTGCAAACCCCTTCAGCTCCTTCATTCCTTTATCTCCTCCTTTGGGGACCCTGTTCTCAGTTCAATGGTTGGCTGTGAGCATCTGCCTTTGTATCTTTCTGGCTCTAACAGAGCCTCTCAGGAGACAGCTATATCAGGCTCCTGTCAGCATGCACTTCTTGGCAACCGCAATAGTGTCTGGGTTTGGTATCTGTATATGGGATGGATCCCCCAGGTGGGGCAGTCTTTGGATGGCCTTTCCTTTAGTCTTTGTTTCACTCTTTGTCTCCATATTTCCTCCTGTGAGTATTTTTCCCCCTTGTAAGAAGATGTGAAGCATCCACACTTTTGTCTTCCCTCTTTTGAGCGTCATGTGGTTTCTGAATTGTATTTTGGGTATTCTGAGCTTTGGGGCTAATTTTTGCTTATCAGTGAGTGCATAGCATGTGTGTTCTTTGGTGATTGGGCTACTTCACTCAGCATAATTTTCTAGTTCCATCCATTTGCCTAAGAATTTCATAAAGCCATTGTTTTTAATATTGAGTAGTACTCCACTGTGTAAATGTACCACATTTTCTGTATCCATTTTTCTGTTGAAGGACATCTGGGTCCTTCCCAGCTTCTGGCTACTATAAATAAGGTTGCTATGAACATAGTGGAGCATGTGTCCTTGTTTTATGTTGGAATATCTTTAGAGTATATGACCAGGAGAGGTATAGCTGGGTCTCAGTTAGTACTATGTCCAATTTTCTGAGAAAACACCAGACTGATTTCCAGAGTGGTTGCACCAGCTTACAATCAGACCAACAATGGAGGAGTGTTTCTCTTTCTCCACATCCTCTCCAGTATCTGCTGCCACTTGAGTTGTTTATCTTAACCATTCTGACTGGTGTGAGGTGGAATCTCAGGGTTGTTTTGATTTGCATTTCCATGATGACTAAGGATGTTGAAGACTTCTTTAGGTGCTTCTCAAATACTCAATATTCCTCCGTTGAGAATTCTTGGCTTAACTCTGTAGCCAATTTTTTAAAAGGGTTATTAGATTCTCTGGAGTCTAACTTCTTGAGTTCTTTGTATATATTGGATATTAGTCCTCTACTGGATGTAGGATTGGTAACGTTCTTTTCCCAATCCATTGACTGTCATTTTGTCCTATTGACAGTGTCCTTTGCCTTACAGAAACTTTGCGATATTGTGAGGTCCCATTTGTCAATTCTTGATCTTAGAGCATAAGCCATTGGTGTGCTGTTCTGGAAATTTTTCCTTGTGCCAATGTGTCTGAGGCTCTTACATACTTTCTCTTCTATTCCTTTCAGTGTATCTGGCTTTATGTGGAGGTCCTTGATCCACTTGGACTTGAACTTTGTACAAGGTGATAAGAATGGATCGATCTGCACTCTTCTACATGCTGATTGCCAGTTGAACCAGCACCATTTGTTGAAAATGTGTCTTTTTTTTTCACTGGATGGTTTTAGTTCCTTTGTCAAAGATCAAGTGACCATAGGTATGTGGGTTGATTTCTGTGTCTTCAATTCTATACCATTGATCTACCTGCCTGTCTCTGTTGCTCTGTAATACAGCTGGAGGTTAGGGATGGTTATTCCCCAAGAAATTCTTTTATTGTTGAGAATAGTTTTCGTGTTATTCCAAATGAATTTTCCATTGCTCTTTCTAACTCTGTGAAGAATTGACTTGGGATTTTGATGAGTATTGCATCGAATCTGAAGATTTCTTTCAGCAAGTTGGCAATTTTTACTATATTAATACTGCCAATCCGTGATCATGGGAGATCTTTCCATCTTCAGAAATCTTCTTCAATTTCTTTCTTCAGAGATTTGAAGTTCTTGTCATGCAGATCTTTCACTTGCTTGGTGAGAGTAACACCAAGGTATTTTATATTATTTGTGACTATTGTGAAAGATGTCGTTTCCCTATTTTTTTCTCAATCTATTTATCCTTTGAGTAGATGAAGGCTACTGATTTGCTTGAGTTAATTTTATATTGAGACACTTTGCTGAAGTTGTTTATCAGCTGTAGGAGATCTCTAGTAGAATTTTTGTGGTCACTTATATATACTATCATATCATCTGCAAATAGTGATATTTTGACTTCTTCTTTTCCAATTTGTATCCCTTTGACTTCTTTTTGTTGTCTAATTGGTCTGGCTAGGTCTTCAAGTACTATATTGAATAAGTAGGGAGAGAGTGGGCAGACTTGTGTAGTCCCTGATTTTACTGGGATTGCTTCAAGTTTCTCTCCATTTAGTTTAATGTTGTCTACTGGTTTGTTGTATACTGCTTCTATTATGTTTAGTTATGGGCCTTAAATTCCTAATCTTTCTAAGACTTTTATCATGAAGGGGTGTTGAATTTTGTCAAATGCTTTCTCGGCATCTAATGAGATGATCATATGTTTTTTTCTCTGAGTTTGTTTATATAGTGGATTATGTTGATGGATTTCTGTATATTGAATCATCCCTGCATCCTTGGGATGAAGTCTACTTGATCATAATGGATGATCTTCTTGATGTGTTCTTGGATTCTGTTTGTGAATATCTTATTGAATATTTCGGCATTGATTTTCATAAGGGAAATTGGTCAGAAGTTCTCTTTCTTTGTTGAGTCTTTGTGTGGTTTAAGTATAAGTGTAATTTTGGCTTCATAGAAGAATTGGGTAACGTTCCTTCCCTTTCTATTTTGTAGTTTGGAGAGTGCCTCTGAATTTTATTTCATTTTTCCAAAAGCACTTATAAAGATATTGCTACAGTTAGAGAATCATTAGTGAGTAGCCTAAAAAGAGTCAATGGTTCAAGTTTTGAGTGGCATAACACTAAAATGTCATATTTCCTATTACACCAGAACAGAACAAATCCAATGTGGTTTGTATGGAAAACAAAAACCAAAAAAGCACACAACAGAAAATCCATGCAATGATCCATGAAGTTGACACAAATGCTAATGTACCCATCACAGTGATAGAGGAGAACTCCCAGGCTGATCTTATGCACAGTTCATCAGAGGCCACATCTGTTCTCCTCGCCACTATGTGACTTTGCTGTGGTCTGCTCAGCTGTCTCAAGATTTTATAGCCCTTTTATCCTTTCCCAATATAAATAGCAAGGGGAGGTCTTTTGACTTCACATTGGGAACTGTCAAAATCCAACAGGTGTAGACCTTTGATGACCTCTGGGGGCCCTTCAGCTCTCAAGGAGGGGACTGTCTGCTCCTCACCAAAGGGATTGCCCACAACCTGACACCACAAGATGACAGCTGGCTTTCCAGGTGACACACAGCCATGAGGAAACCTCACATAAGACAGCAGAGAGTAAGTCACACCAAGCCAACCTTCTTCGTCAACTACTCACCAACGGGGAAAACCCAATAAACAAACTAAACTGCTAAACATACTGGGCTTCTTATAAAGGCAAATAGATAAAAGTGAGGGATTTCAGGAGTTACTTGTACCCTCAGGAAACTCAATTGCTTAGATGTAAAGTTAATGTTTTCTTTTTAAAAATAAAAATGCAAATCAAAGTTGTTTAAAAACAAGAGTTCTTGCAGGAATACTTGAGATGGAAAGGCCACCTGGGTGTATTAGTTCTGAGCTCTTGGTCCCCAAATTAGGCATGCTAGATCATTCGAATGGAAGAGAGGTTGCTCAGGGAATCTAATTTGAGGTATCTCCTGACATGTGGGAGGGGCCACAGGCTTATACTAAAAAGCTGTCTGTTGTGCTACTTGAAATGCAAATTTAACTGAATGCTTTATATTTTGCTGAAAATACACGCACTTCCAATTCCAACAACCTATTTGGCTTCCTGATTGCTGATTGTCCTTCTTGAAGCCAACAGCATTGCTTAGCTGCCAAGTGAAACTTTATTCCAAGCTTTTGAGAAAAAACAAGAACCCTTAGCTACAGGATTCCAACTATGTAACTGGGGTTGCCCCTCTCTGTCAGACTTCTCACTCCTACTGCTTCTTCTAATTTTAATATGGACATAAAGAACTCATCTTTTGTTTTAGGCTAATTGATAACAAGAATCATTTTGTCCTGAGTCCTGTGAGAAGGATAGTATATCATATTTAGTCTAATTTGATCACTATCTATCCCGGTATGAGATAGGCATGATTTGGAAGGCAAGAGGCTAATGAGGAAGTCTGTCAAGAATGCTTTGTTACTCTACCTTGGATGGGCTATCATTACACAAAAGGTACAAAGAGAAAACAGTGTGGCTTGTCAGTCAGCACAAACTCATAAATACTTATTGCTCATTTGACAGCATCTTCTGTACTGGGTGCTGAAGATAAAGCAGTGGATAAATCATTGCCCCAGTGGTGGTCCTCTGAGAGGAAGTACATAAGGAAGAAAAGTTAAATTTAGCTGATAACATCCAAAAAAGGTTCAAAGATGAGGTAAAACAAACAAACAAACAAACAAACAAACAGAAGAGAGTTTGTCTAGGATGACAAGTGTCAGAGCTGGGTAAGAGATAATCTATTATCATAGGATCATCTAGAATTTCTAGTTACCTTGTAGGAATAAAAACCTTGCTGTTGTACTTGCACGTAGCCAACATTTATTGGTACATTTTCAAAAATCAATGAAGCATATAGAGCAGGGAATCAGATAATCTTTTCTCTGGCCTAAGAATGGGCATTTAGGAAGGTACAGTTTCCACCGGGATGTTTATAGCCTGAGAGTGCTCCTACCAAGACAAGCTCCAACTGCCTCCTCAATTCGGATGTAAACAATAAATACATCCATGGAGGTTCTGGTTTGCGGTTGGTGCCTCTGGAGTAACACAACTCACTTCCACATTTTCTCCCCATGTCTGGTTTCTGTCTTTCTTTCATTGCCTTTATATGCCAGCCATGTTTCCAGGACTAAGCCAGGCAGAGCGAGCCAATGATAGATTGAAATGCAGAAGCAATAGCCAAGTGAACTCTTTCCTCATCAAGTTGTTTTGCTCAGTGTTTTGTCCTAGAAACCAAAAGCAAACTAGAACATGCACAAATTAAGTACATTTATAAAATTTAAGGCAATATACCACGTATACTTAAATGTACCCTTTGTCCTACTTTTAATCGTTTGGATTTTCTTCCCTGCCAAGGGTATTCTTGTTCCCCTTTTAAAGAAGGCGTGAAACATTCACATTTTGATCATCCGTCTTGAGTTTCATTTGTTCTAGGAATCTAGGGTAATTCAAGCATTTGGGCTAATAGCCACTTATCAATGAGTGCATACCATGTATGTCTTTCTGTGATTGGGTTAGCTCACTCAGGATGATATTTTCCAGTTCCAACCATTTGCCTACGAATTTCATAAAGTCATTGTTTTTGATAGCTGAGTAATATTCCATTGTGTAGATGTACCACATTTTCTGTATCCATTCCTCTGTTGAAGGGCATCTGGGTTCTTTCCAGCTTCTGGCTATTATAGATAAGGCTGCGATGAACATAGTGGAGCACGTGTCTTTTTTATATGTTGGGGCATCTTGTGGGTATATGCCCAAGAGAGGTATAACTGGATCCTCAGGCAGTTCAATTGTACATGCCACTATTATAAAAGAAACTGTGGGGCTGGGACCCTGGAGGGGTTGTGTCTTAGAAGGAATCATCCCATATTTCAAAAGGATGGTAACAAGGTAGGCAGGATATTGACCATGGATGTGAGTTACTGTCTGGACTGTGGCATTAGCTGTAGTGGGTCATAGGAGCTTTGATATCAAGTTGTGTAATGAAAGAAGGAGGAAGGGAAGGAGGGAGGAAGGAAGGAGAAAGGAAGGAAAGAAGGAAGGAAGGAAGGAAGGGATATTGAAAAGTAGGTAAAGAAAAGTCATTAAACACTTCACCTTTAGACAAAACTATCAGTACTGTAGGCTTTCCATGGTTGGCCATTGGCTGGAAACTAGGAACCTAGATATGGATGCCTGGGTATTGTCTGCCATTTGGGCCTCTGTACAGTAGAGGGACCCTGGGTGGCCAGCTCCCATCAAAAACCATATGTACTGACTCTCCTGTCTGTGTCCCCAGTATAGTAACATTTCACATGTGTCATCAGAATTTGTAGCTGGAGGTATCAAATAGGTCCAGATCACATGGCAAAGAGAAGACTGTGGGAAACTTGGGCCAGATTCTACTACACTTAACTTTACAACTCCTCCCTTTGCTGATGCTTTGTACCTTTTGCATTTACAGGTGAAAACCACACACATGACAATATGCTGACTCCTGAGAGTGCTAATAGATCTCCAAACTTTCTATGGTCAGAGGCAGCCATGACACATTAGCTAACTGCCATTTTTAAAATAACTAACTCTAGATTTTACAATCACACCTCAACTTTATAAACTCACCAAGAGACATTTTAATTTGTCTTGTCTGGACTCATCTATTCTGAGTTTGCTTGAAAACTGAGATGAAAAGACATACCGTAGAAATATTTGGAACACAAGACCAGTGGGTGCTGTTAGAATTTTCTGGTTTGCGTTGCCAGTTAAACAGTTGACAACCAAAATATGAAGAGTGCAATGCCAACTGACCAGCAAGCTGAAGGTGTCAGAAACTCGGATGTGATGTTTGGCTTCACTAATTCTAATTTTCTGTCACATCTAGTGAAGCCTCAAGAGACGCCATTTTAATACCATGTTTGCCTACAAAGAATGAGCCTACCCACTAGAGACCTGCACTGTTCCAACCCTCTAATCCTCAGCCCAGTCACACTGCAAAGCTACTACTGATATCCCTGTAGCCAGCTTCAGGAAGCGGGTGGAGGCTAACATCCTTTCCTTTGAACAGTAATTACTCAGGTAGAGTAACTGAAGTGAAAACACATGACCATCAACCACGTGACCATGAGAAACCTCCTTGCTTTGCCCATCAGTATGCCTCTCTGTGCAATATATTAATTTAAAGATCTACTCTTCTCTACATTATTTGGCATTTGTCAGAAGTCTGCAGATAATATTGTGAAAACGCTTTGCAAATTTGCACGGTCAACACGGAACACTCCCAAAGCTCTGCTCTGATTACTTTTTTTCTAGGTGCCACATAGATTGCTTGGGTTTCCCATAGAAAGAAAGTGACAGGATCCTGAGATCCACTGACCCAGGAGATTCTCTGCTATGGCATTCTTTTTGAAAAGATACAGACCGAGACCTGGTGTTCATTTATAGTCCATAATGTCTAAATAATGAAGTTGCCTTACAGCTCTAGGTAGTCTACAGACAACGGAATCATTGCCATGGTATTTAATTGCAATAACAGATACTATCACGCTTTCTGTACAACAAAGCAGCACAATTATGTGGAATTGATTTATTGCTTTGTTGTGAAAACTTGGTTTTTATTGATTTTTTCCCTCATCAGCACTTTTCTTCGCTAATTGATTGATTTGATTGTTAGAGCTGTGACTCCTTCTCTGAAGATGGAGTGGAATAATTATTGCAGCCTGATGTTTAATCATTCTGCCACACAATTACCACCACTATTGTGCCCTACGCCAGCACATTATCAGCTCCAGTAATTGTGGTGGAGTTTAATAATTTAATAAGACACCTGGAGATGATCGCTGGGTCGTTTTTCAGGGATAGTTTTTATAGAACCTGCAGGCTTCTGAACAGATTAGAAGCTCAGGACCTTTTAAGGCGTACTTCAGCAGTCTACCCTCAAATCAACTGGGAGTTTCTAGAGTGGTCCAGGAAGTCATTTGTTCAGCATCCTGAGCCTGGAAGGTGATTAGGAGGAAGGATGAACTCGGTTCTTTGCTAAGTGCTAAGCATCTTGGTGCTTCTTTGATAAGCTTGTAGAGATATTTCATTCCTTGAAGTTCCTTTCTGTCTGAAATTAACATCAGCAGAGCTAGTTATCTCCAGCACCAGGGGATGTAGAATCC
This sequence comes from Rattus norvegicus, assembly GCF_021556685.1. Taxonomy (NCBI): domain Eukaryota; kingdom Metazoa; phylum Chordata; class Mammalia; order Rodentia; family Muridae; genus Rattus; species Rattus norvegicus. The sequence continues at coordinate 68,288,080 of NC_141544.1, forward strand.
TTCTAATGCCCTCATCTTGATACAGAGATGGGTGAGTTTTCTAGTCATCCATCATTCTTGCACCAAAGTTGACCTTCACACTTCCTTTGGAAAGAGGAATGGAGCATGAGGCCTGGAACACACCAGGTCAGCTCAGAATCAGTCTATGCTTAGTGTTTGGCTTTCAAAGTAATGAAGACAACTGTGCTTGGTTGTACAGATGTTTGAGGTTTTCACTAAAAGGCATTGAGTTGCATTAATAGTCTAATGTATCGCTACTGCCTAGATTAGAAGTTGATTCTAACTTTCCTCTTTGTTCTCTACTTTAATTGAAACTATGATATTCACCAAATCAATTGAAATGGTTTTTAAGAAGTATTTCTAATAACCCTCCCCTCCCCAGCATTGACTTCATCATGTATTCCAATCACCCCATAGAACAGTACTGTCAAATTTGAAGTCTGATTTAGAAAGGTGACTTTCTTGCAAACAGCAAAGAATAAACTTCCCAGACTTGCTTTGGTATTGAGAACTGTAAGGTCTGTTTCACTTTGATTTTCTTTTTGGTTTCACATTGAACTATAGGAAAAAATGAAATATAAGATTTTTACAAAAACTCCTTTAAAGTAACATAGAAGATGTTGTCTTTGCAGAGTTTCTTTTAAGGCTAGAGTCTCTTGCTGATTTTTGGTATGCTTAAAAATCATTTTGCAATCAAAATTCATCACTATTGAGAAATGAATGTTGATGGGAGCACAAATTGATAAATTTGTAAGAAAATGCCAGAAACCTGGAAACAATTTGTAAACAGGACTATAAACCTTTCTACTCCCTCCCTTTCTCCTTCCATTCCTTTTTCCCTTTCTCCATTTCTCTCTATCCCTTCCTTCCCTCCTTCTCTCTCCCCTTCTTCCTGAAAGAAACAGAAACCTATCATCTCCCAGTTTCTCTTCATCAATAATGTGGGGCACAGGTAGATATCACTGTGATTTCACTATGTGAAGAAGAGAGAGAGGACAAACCTGTCTGAGCACCTGACCATGTCAGGTAGAGGCTCAGTAATTGTTCCTTCTCTGTAGTGAACAACTATTTCCTTTCTGGAGATTTTCACCAATCTTTAGAAAATATCACTGACTCTATTCTAGGAGAATACAACATGTTCTTGTCCTGTTGAGTGAAGTACGACTCTCAAGTTCATTCTCCTTTACTGTATGCTTTTAGTGAGGTTTTCTACGTCTGTGGCTATAGACTGCAAACAGTGTTTTCTAGAGGTATTATATATTCTTATTGGGCATTTATTTTGTGTATTACTGGCAATTACATACACCACTCCAAAATTCTAAAGGATTTTATTCTCCCAGTACCTTGATTTCAGTCCAGTAAAATCCATTGACCTCTTCTAGCCTCTAAGACTAGAAGAAAATAAAATTGTGTTGTCTTTAACCACCAAGAGAACGGAACTTTATTACAGCAGTGTCAGGAGAGGAATATAACTGGTTCAGTAATAGGAAATAAGTATTTTTTATTGGTTATTTTTTATTTACATTTCAAATGTTACTCCTTTTCCCAGTTTTTGCTCCAGAACCCCCTTCCCAATCCCCCATCCCCTTTCTTCTATGAGGGTGCTCCCCCACCCAACCTCTCACTCCTTCCCATCTCCCTGCCCTGAAATCCCCTACACTCGGGTGGGGGGCATCCAGCCTTGGCAGGACCAAGGGCTTCTCTGCCCATTAGTGCCCAACAAGACCATCCTCTGTACATAAGCAGCTGGATCCATGGATCTGTCTATGTGTACTCTTTGGATAGTGGTTTAGTCTCTGGGAGCTCTGGTTGGTTGGTATTGTTGTTCTTATGGGCTTTCAAACCCCTTCAGCTCCTTCAATCCTTTCTCTAACTCATTCAATGTAGACCCTGTTCTCAGTTCAGTGGTTGGCTGAGAGTATCCCCCTCTGTATTTGTCATGCTCTGGCAGAGCCTCTCAGGAGACGGCTATAACAGGCTCCTGTCATCATACACTTCTTGGCATCAGCAATATTGTCTAGTTTTGGTGACTGTATGTATATGGGCTGGATCCCCAGGTGGGGCAGGCTCTGAATGGCCATTTCTTCAGTCTCTGCTTCAAACTTTGCCTCCATATTCCCTCCTATGAATATTTTTGTTCCCCCTTTTAAGAAGGACTGAAGTATCTGCACTTTGATCGTCCTCCTTCTTGAACTTCATGTGGTATGTGGATTGTATCTTGGGTAATTCGAGCTTTTGGGATAATATCCACTTATCAGTGAGTGCATACCATGTGTGTTTCTTTGTGATTGGGTTACCTCATGAAGGATGATATTTTCTAGTTCAATTCATTTGCCTGTGAATTTCATGAAGTCATTTTTTTGATAGCTGAGTAGTACTCCATTGTGTAGATATACCACATTTTCTGTATCCATTCCTCTGTTGAAGGACATCTGGGTTCTTTCCAGCTTCTGGCTCTTATAAATAAGGCTTCCATGAACATAGTAGAGCATGTGTCCTTGTTGTATTTTAGAGCATCATTTGGGTATATGCCCAGGAGAGTTATAGCTGTGTCTTCAGGTAGTGCAATGTCCAATTTTCTGAAGAGCCTCTAGACTGATTTCTAGAGTGGTTGTACCAGTTTGAAATCCCACCAACAATGGAGGAGTGTTCTTCTTTCTCCACATTTGATTTGCATTCTTCTACATGCTGATCACCAGCTGAACCAGCACTATTTGTTGAAAATGCTATCTTTTTTTCCACTGGATGGTTTTAGTTTTCTTGTCAAAGATCAAGTGACCATAGGTGTGTGGGTTCATTTCTGGGTCTTCAATTCTATTCCACTGATCTATCTGCCTGTCTCTGTACCAATACCATACAGCTTTTATCACTATTGCTCTGTAATACTGCTTGAGGTGAGAGATGATGATTCCTCCAGAATTTCTTTTATTGTTGAGTATAGTTTTCACTCTCCTGAGTTTTTTTGTTATTCTAAATGAATTTTCAAGTTGTTCTTTCTAACTTTATGAAGAATTGAGTTGAAATTTTGATGTGAATTGCGTTGAATCTATAGATGGCTTTTGGCAAGATGGCCATTTTATAATGTTAATCCTGTCAATCCATGAGTATGGGAGATCTTTCCATCTTCTGAGATCTTCAATTTCTTTCTTCAGAGACTTGAAGTTCTTTTCATACAGATCTTTCACTTGCTTGGATAGAGTCACACTGAGGTATTTTATATTATTTATGACTATTTTGAAGGGTGTCATTTCCATAATTTCTTTCTCAGCCTCTTTATCCTCTGAGTAGAGGAAGGCAACTGATCTTTTTGAGTTAATTTTATATCTAGATACTTTGCTGAAGATGTTTATCAGGCTTAGCAGATCTCTGGTGGAACTTTTGGGGTAACTTAAATATACTGTCATATCATCTGCAAATAGAGATACTTTGACTTCTTCTTTTCCAATTTGTATCCTTTCAACTTCCTTTTGTTGTCTGATTGCGCTAGCTAGGACTTAGAGTATTATATTGAGAAAGTAGGGAGAGAGTGGACAGCCTTGTGTAGTCCCTGATTTTAATGGGATTGCTTCAAGTTTCTCTCCATTTAGTTTGATGTTGGCTACTGGTTTGCTATATATTGCTTTTACTATGTTTAGGTATGGGCCTTGAATTCCTAATCTTGCCAAGCCTTTTAACATGAAAGGGTGTTGAATGGATTTCTGTATATTGAACCATCCCTGCATTCCTGGGATGAAGCCTACAGAAATCCATCAATGTAATCCACTATATAAACAAACTCAAAGAAAAAAAACCACATGATCATCTCATTGTATACTGAGAAAGCATTTGACAAAATTCAACACCTTCAGGTCTACCTAACTTAGTAAGTCTGGGTACATTTGGAGGAAGCTACATTTATTGTACGGTCTTAATGAATAGCATTGGGGTGGATTTAAATAGAAAACTTTAAACCCAGTTTTTAAGGAATCTCTGTTAAAGTCTTCAAGGAGGATGTTATTGAGTGATCATATTGACTGGTCATATACAACGGTTTTCTTTTGCCTTTACATCCATAACTTGAGAACATAATAATCCTGCATCTCTTGGCTAATGTATGTTCCTGTCATTAACAAGTTGAATTATGTTCTCCCCAAAATGTTAGTCCATGCATGTGATTTTACTTGGAAGTAGAGTCTTCACATTTATTACCTAGTTAATATGGGTTAACAAAAGTGATTCCTATTCCAAAATGATTGATGGCCTTTTTAAGGGGAGAAGAAAGTCACGTGATAACAAATAGACTGTAAAAATACAAATGTAGATAAATGCCAAGGACTGATGGCTGCATATATATGTATAGACATATATATGCAGAGTTAAAAAAGGGGAGTCTAAAAACAAGAAAGGGGAGTCAGGGAAGGAGCTTGGCCTTGTTATACATTTTGGACTTCTAGCTTTCAGAACCATGAGAGCATAAATCTCTTCCTTTTAAGTGACTCATCACTCACTTTGTTACAATATTCCTGGGAAATCAATATACTATCATTTTCAGAAAAAAAATGGAGATCAATGGGACCAAATCTAGCAGCCTTCAGAACAGATGCAGAAAAAAATGTTTTCGTTCCATAAGCCATAAAACCTTCCGGGCTGGGGATTTAGCTCAGTGGTAGAGCACTTACCTAGGAAGCGCAAGGCCCTGGGTTCGGTCCCCAGCTCTGAAAAAAAGAACCAAAAAAAAAAAAAAAAAAACCTTTGCAGGGTGACTTCTATATTAGTCACTGTTCTATTGTTCAGAAGGGACACTGTGACCAATGCAACTCTTATAAAAGAAAGAATTTAATTGGAGGCTTGCTTATAGTTTTAGAGACTACTATCGTCATGGCAGAGGCATGGTATGGTGGTACTCATATATATATATATATATATATATATATATATATATACATATAGAGAGAGAGATAGATAGATAGATAGATAGATAGATAGATAGATAGATAGATAGATAGATAGATAGAGACTGGACTTGGTGTGGGGTTTTGAAACCTCAAAGCCTATCTCCAGTCACATACTTGCTCCAACAAGGCCACACTTCCTGATCCTTCTAATTCTATCAGATGGTTCTGCTCCTTGATGAGGAGCATGCATATATGAGTATATAGGGGCAATTCTTATTTAAACCACCACAACCATGGCTGCCATTTTACTAATTTACATGTTACAGTGTCTTAGCTGCTTTTTTTTGATGAACCTTGTTCCTGACTTATCCATGACTCTCCTCTGTACAATGCAAGTGCCCCATGTCAAATTAGCTATAGCAAGGAGGCTCTCATGTTTTTCATAGCATCATTTACATTTTTCATTTCCATAGAAACATCTCCACTGACTGAGAACCACCTCTTAAGGCAGAGATATTTATTTTTCACACCGTGGAATATTTGTGACACAAGATAGACAGAAATCAACTCTTCCCCTGCAGCCCCCCAACATGGAAGACTACTCTTTCAAGGAATTTGTGACAGCCTACCCTTAGGTTATTTATTTACATTTTCTTTCATGACCACTTTTCCAGTAATGAGTTTAAATATAAGCAACATAAACCCATCTGGAAATAAAATTATGCACTAGCTTCATGACAAAAGATAATTACGTTATAATCAAACTGTCAGTTTGGAAGATAGCAGGAGATGAAGCATGCTATAAACTGGCATGGAAAGTATATGCAGTGTTCCTTTGAATTCCTTGCACAGTGGCTGGGAGTACGAAGGTTCCTAGTACAGAACATCAAAATTGTAACTGAGAAATTCCTAGGTGTTGGCGAGCATGCAGTTTCTGAGAGCAATGGTGCTTGCACCTGGCACCTAAGGCCTAAAGACTTTGAACTTAGATTGGCTGCAATAAAAACTGCTTCCAGCACAAACTGTGCACCTTAATATTTTCATTTTTTATAAAGCTTGTCTTTACCCTTAGGCTATTGTTTTACATTTTAGTTTACTAGGCACATGGCACTGGGATTTTTCTAACAAAAATATGAATGGTTGGATAACATGGCAAAGGAAACTGACATTTTAGGGAGGAGAAGGGCTGTCATTGATGTTATTTTCTACCACTTCAAGCTCAGTTTTCCCTTGCAAGAATACGATGGTTCACTGATTTTTTGTGTGATAATTTTCCCCCTTTAATGACTCTGGATAAAAAGAACTCTTTCTATGTCCAATGGTGAACTTGGTTAACCATCAATAAGAGGAGAATGGCAACAGAGACAAACACAGAACAGAGGCCATCCTGTCAGAAGAGATGAAATGAATGTTGTCTTCTGTCAAAGATTCTGTGACAATGGAGAATCCACAACCTCCCAGCAATCTGATGGTTTTATAATCCCAGGAGAGTAGGTGTTTCTTGTTTACTTTCCTTGAGTCGCTTCCTCACTGTGCAAAAGGATCAGCTTGTGCCCTGTGAGGATGTCATGGCTATAACCCTTCACTCCTGGGACTCTAATCTCTATCACACACACACACACACACACACACACACACACACACACACACACACACACACATGCACGCACACACGAACAAGTCATAACATTCCACTGCATTCTGTTGCCTCTTGGAATTCTGGAATTGGATCTTTTTTCAGTTTTGAATAGGATTCCCTACCCCCAGTCCTCATTCCTATTTCTTGGTGAATCCCCCAAAAAAAGTAGGAGGCTCCCTGCTATTCAAAAGGTAGTCCTCAGCACAGCTGTAAACCATTATTATCTGAAACCTATTAGAAATGCAAGTGACAGACACAGAGATGTCTAGCTATTGTCAGAATGAGTATTTTTAACAACATCACCAGGCAATGAGTGTGCACACTAGGGTCTGAGATGCAGTGGTGTAGTGAATATATATACCAGATATAGTAAGACTTGCTGAACACTTTCATTAAGCCAAGCATCGGGTACAATGGGACAGATCTCTGTACACTGACTTGTGGCCTAAGTTTCTACTGCACCTAGAACACTACCCAGAAACCCAGGTTCTTTGATGGCGTCTGACCTGCATAGTTCATCACATTGTCCATGGTACTGTATTTGATGGTCCCTCATAATAGCCAGGTGACTAGAGACAGTAGCTGCCACTTAGTGGTCTTCTGATAGCATCTGCCATTTGTTGCTCTTCTACATGACTATCTCAAAATTGGTGTGCCTTTTATTTTGATAGCTGGTATTCAATCTCAGCTTGTCCTCATAACATCATGGCATTTTGGAAGGGTACTACTTCTGGTTATCCTGTGTTAATGGTCAAGTCAATATCTTCTATATAAAATCATGCTATCCTTGCTTCATTTTTTCCTAGAGCCAGAGCAGTTAATATGTCAATAAGCCTCACATTTATTTCTACATGAGTTTGGGTTGCTAATCTCCTGTAAGTCTATTGTCTTCAAGTGAAGGGTGGGAATATCTGGCCTCTGTAGCAGATTGATAAATATGTATTCCATTATGTCTTGGGAAAGTGAGTTTGAAATAACCTTTGGTGTAAACTATTTTACCAAGCGACCCCTCTATATGCATTATAATCAGTAGGTAAATGCTATTAGGACTAATGGTGAAATGATAAAATAATTTAAATGAAAATAAAATGAGAATGATCATTAGGGTCAAACTGTCCTGTGGTTTCTTCTTAACATCTTTTTGGTTAAAACAAGGTTGTGGGATTGAAGATATGGCTTATTGGATAAGAACACTAACTGTGAAAGCAAAGAGACCCGAGTTCAAACCTTCAGGAGCATATGAAAATGCCAGGAATGGTTGTTTATGTCTATAACATCAGCATTGAGAGGTAGATACAGGCAGATCTCAGGTCCTGGCTAGTCAGAAACCAGAAATGGTCAACTTCAAGTTCAGTGAAACAAAAATTAATGTAGGGAGTGATAAAGAAAGACCTCTTCCTGCCCTGCTGAGACTCTCCTCTGGCCTCCACATGCATACGCGCAGGTGCATGCAGTTCTCTCTCTCTCTCTCTCTCTCTCTCTCTCTCTCTCTCTCTCTCTCTCTCTCCCTCCCTCCCTCCCTCCCTCCCTCTCTCTCTCTCTCTCTCTCTCTCACACACACACACACACACACACAGACACACACACACAGAGGGGCGGGGGTGGAGGGAGGGAGAGAGAGAGAGAGAGAGAGAGAGAGAGAGAGAGAGAGAGAGAGAGAGATGGAGGGAGAGAGAGTTTAAGAAACAAAGAACCTGGGGGTTGGGGATTTAGCTCAGTGGTAGAGCGCTTGCCTAGCAAGCGCAAGGCCCTGGGTTCGGTCCCCAGCTCCGAAAAAAGAAAAAAGAAAAAAAGGAACAAAGAACCTATTAATATGTTATGAAAGTCCTATCCTGGGTGACATTCTACATTTCCTTAGCTGTAATGTTTTAGAGTGAGATGAGGTGAGGTGGAAAGAACCACACAGCCTCAGTGTCTTCCAGAGAAACTGGTGAGGATACTTACTATATTAGCACAGGATAACAAATACCATGGCTGACCCCAAGGTTTCTATTGCTTGTGGTTCTCGTGGATAACTCCTCATATTTTATTAACCTATCATGGCTTCACTGGTGATGAGAACTAAAAAGAGAAAGAAAGAATATGCTGGGTGAACAAGGTAAGTTTTTAAAGCAGCCATTTAAACTGAAAGAAGAAAACGCCAAAAGTTCCAGTGACTGAACACAAACACATTTGCACACACACACACATACACACACACACACACACACACACACTCTCAAACACCTACACACATATAGACACACTCTTAAACATACATTCAGACAAAAACACACTCACAAATAAACACACATGTACACACACAAATACACATACACAAAAACAAACACATGCACACAGACATACCCATACACATAGACACATGCATACATATACACACAAAATATACATGTATGCACACATACATGCAAACATATATACATGCAGACATACTTATACACACAGCCATGCATATACACATACACACAGGAATGCCAGTATACAAATACATAACACACAATACAATCATTGACAAACACACAGAAACAAACACATAAACACAAACATACTCACAAAATATATATGTATATAAAATATACACATACATATTAAAATATGTACATATAAGTACATATACACACATAAAGACAAATACACATGTATTTGTGTATATGTGTTATTACATGTATAAGTTTATGTGTGTGTTTGTATATACTTATTTGTGTTCATACATATATATTTATGTGTGTTTACATAAGTACATGTGTATATACATGTATATATTTATTTGTGTGTCATGTGAATCTTTAGTGTGTATATATGTATATTTATGTGTGCATACATGTGTAAAATTATGTGTTCATTCTTGTGTATATTTACATGTGTATGTGTTTACATGTGTATATGTGTGTACATTTATGCATATGACTACATGTATATACTTATGTATGTGTGCATGCATTTTTATAAACACAGATACACATATTCAGAGAAATACATGTATATTTACACATATGCACTAATCTACACATGTACACATATCCACATCCACACATATACAGGCACGGACATATATATACTCACATGTACCAACATACACACAATTATACATATACACACATATCAATTCACACATGTACACACTCACACATATATTATACCTTAACATGTACACAAATACACACATACATGATATGCATGCACACAAACATATGCATAAACAGAGATATACAAACACACATATACACATATATACACAGAAAAACACGCACATGGATAAAAATATACATGCATATACATGCATATACAATTGCACACATGTATACACATACAAACATACATATACACACATATGCATACGCATATATATGCAATGATACAAACATACTCATATGCACATATCCATACTTGCACAATCACACACATAAACAGATAGTCACATACATACATAGATGCATGCATATATACATACATATACACACAAGCACACATAGAGATATACTGACCATAAATACACACAAACACATACACACACACACACACACACACACACACACACACATGAATTACAAATTTATAGGTGGGAATTTAGAAATGATGGGGAGGTGGGAGAGGATGCACTGATTAGCCAGCTCAGGTCTCCATGAATGGAGTACCATGGGGTTGCCAGCCAAGGACTCCTGGCAGAAACTAGGGTGAGACACAGGCAAGGGATGAACCAATCAGTTCAGCTGGCTGAACCACAAGGTGGAGGCTCCTCTTAGTCTCTGTCTTGCTTTCCATTAGAGTTTCCAGGCAGGGTAAGAAATAGCAATGAAACAGGAATAGAACTCTCTTCTAGAGTCCTGGCTTCCAGAAAGGACATGAGGGAGCTGTTGCTTCAAGATTCTGCTCTATCTGACCAACTTCCGTCTGTAGTCCTCCACATACAGACTTAAGAATAAAGTGAGATAACATATACAAATTACCTGGAGTACGGGGTGAACCTACATGTTGTAAAGAATAAAGCATACAAGAAAAGCTAATGTTCTTTCTGTGTCAGCTCCAGACACTCAGCTAGTTAGATAAGACACCTATCAAGATAATTGAGTAAATTTTATTTTTGGACCTCATTTAGCTAAAAGTTCCTTTCTATCTTAAAAAATTGAACTTGCAGAGGATGATCCATTAGAATTGCAATTAAATAGCAGTCGTCTAAATAATTAAACAATAGGGTATCTATGTATAGTAACTACCAGACAGTCTTTCTCTATCTATTTTAAAGACTGGTGGGTACAAGCTATGCAAATGACTTTGCACAGATTATTTTATTAGCATAAATAGTCTGAAATTTAAATAACTTAAGCTATGCAGACACTGTGACTCATAGTATTTTCATTTTTCTTCTACCGTTGAGTTCTATGACAGCTCCTTTTCCAGAACCCAGGAACAATTGGGGCCTTTGAAGAACCCCAGAGATTTGAAAATTCCTTTCACAGAGCCTTGGCTGTTGCCTCAGATGCTTGGAACCACATGGGACCCAACCTCTCTGTGGTGGAATACGCCCCCTCAACTGTGGGGTACACCCCGTCTGCTCTCAGAGTCTAATGAACTGAAGGCATCTTTTCCTGTTCTGCATCAAGCATAAAATTGCAGACTTGCTGCTGCCTGTTCTTCTTACCCATAATACTAGGCAAGAAGTCTCTCTACTTAACTGACTGATAATTTATAATCAGGATTGCTCGGTGCAGAATTCTGATGATCAGGACAGAGGTCGGAATGCAAAGCAGATGCATTTCTCTGAGGCCTCCGAGCAGCGGATGAACTGGGAACTGCTCTGTCTGACACTGTTTTACTGTTCTGTCTATTTATTTGTAGTGATAGTATGACCTATATCATAAGAAGCAGGCAAGGCGACCAACGCACCTAGCCTCTGCCTTTCCTGTCCTTTCTTCCCTTTCTTTGTGCCTTTCCTACAAAAACTTGAATTCCCCAAGGCTTCCTGTTTGGTTGACATAAATTTACTTCTAGAGATTCCGTGCTCTCATGAAACAATTGTTGGTTTACCTGTACTACAAAAAGGGAGTGCAAAGCACAGGAAACGATGGCAGTTTTATACTGTATCAAGCATTTCATTTAAATAACTTTAACAAATACATTGAGCAAATGACAACCCAACGACTCTTTGTAAGCTTCAGCAGAGCTGCCAAAGTTGCTTGACTAGCCTTTTTTCTTGTTTTGCTGGCCCATTCCTTATTTCATTCTTTAGTCCGGAAGTTCTTTGAGGTCTTCCTGCTTTCCAAACTATTCTGTGAGCTGGTTGTTCTAATATTTGTGAGACGCAACGCCATATGTATTAGTTAGTGAAGGTTGGCACAACACAGATTAGAAGGCTTAAACTACAGAAATTTAAGTTTTTACAGTAATAAGAGCTCTTGTGCTTGGTCAAGCCTCTGGCAGATGTGGTCTCTTCCGAGGGCTCCTTTGTTAAAAAGGGATGCTTTCTTTGCCTCTTTATATGGTGATTAACTGCGTAGTCTCTCTAAGTCCCAACCTCCTTTATCTAAGTCCTTTATTGAGTCTCTCTCTCTCTCTCTCTCTCTCTCTCTCTCTCTCTCTCTCTCTCTCTCCCTCTCATATACATATACAATAGTTCAACTTTTACATTTTATCTTTATCTTTTAATTCCTTGATGTTGCCATATATGCATATAATGAATTCTAACCATTTTTCCACTCACCTTTATGTCTCAGACTGAACCCTTTCTTCATTCCAACAAGACTTCTCTCAACTCTCCTGTCTTTTTTGTGTGATCCACTTAGTATAGCTAGGGTTGCTTGCATGAACATGAGTGAGGTGTATTTATCGGAGCACGGGGAATCTTTATAGGTGGCTATGCCACTGAAGAGAATAATACCCCTTTCCCAGCAACCACTGGGTACCAATAGTTCCCCTGCAAGTGGCCTCAGAAGCCCTCTCCCAACCACCCACGATGGGATGTTGATAAACCCAGTCTTGTGCAGGCAACCACAATGGCCACAAGTTTGTGAGTACAACAGTCATGTTATGTCCAGAAGGGATCTTTATGTAGCTCAGATTCCCACCCTCTAGCTTTTACAACCTCCCTATTGTTGTCCTCTCTCTCTCTCTCTTTCTCTCATTGAGTCTGGAGCAGTGATATAGGTGTCATATTTAGGGCTAAGGACTCTAGAGTCACTTAGTCAGGGCAGTTAGGAGTCTCTGCACCAATCCCCTTGCTGCCCATGAAGAAGATGAATGCATAACGCTGCACTTATCTATGGCTATAAACAGACATACTTCCGGGGCAGTTTGACCACATGTCTATTTAGCAAAACAATATCAGTCTCCTTAGGGCCTTTGACGTCCCCAGGCACAGTCTCTTGCCAGGGTTTGCTGCATGCTTAGTTTGCTTTCCACGGTTGCTGTAGTCGGAATGGTGGTCCTAATGTTGACGTGGCAAGCACTTTACCAACTGAGCCAGCTCTCCCCTTCCTGTCACTCTGTTTTTCTTATAGGGCACCCATAGATTTGGGTTGGGCCTACCTCATAGCCTCACCTTAAATTCATCTTCTTGTTTAATGTCCTATTTCTGAAAGTAATCTCATTCTAGGGTTTCTTTTCTTTTTTTTTTTTCTTTTTCTTTTTTTCGGAGCTGGGGACCGAACCCAGGGCCTTGCGCTTCCTAGGTAAGCGCTCTACCACTGAGCTAAATCCCCAGCCCGATTCTAGGGTTTCTGACTAAGGTCTTCGAGGAATGTATTTTAGGCCTGTGCCTAAACACATGGATCCCCAAACACATGGATCTGGGGTGTACAAGACACCCTTGTTTTGTTCATGGAACAATCATGTATGGGTCTCCACCATAGCACTCCATTCTTCCCCTGAGTCTGCGCTCCTCTTTTCCATTTTACCTTTTATCTTGCCCGACTCTGAACATGTTCATATTCTTGTTTTCATTTTGTTTTAGCCCTCATCGCAGTATTTACACCACCAGAGAAGTCTGCTATGCTTGTATAGCTATTTCTTCGTTGATTTGATGCTTTCCGGTGTTTTCTTCCTAATCACCTGTGTCTCTCTCAGTTCAAAAAACCCCCTTTAGCATTTCTGACAGGATATGTTCAGCAATGACAAATTTTCTCAGGTCCTTTGCCTAGAAATGTCCTTATTTACCCATCATTTCTACAGGAAAGCTCCGACAGGCATGGGGGCTTCAGCTCCTCAGGTTTTTTCCTCCTTCATTAACTGTGAATACCTCATTCCATTTTATCTAGTCTACAGGGCTTAGGCTGAGATGTTTGCCATGAGTTCACTCTTACATTTTATTTACTTCTGTGCTTACACCTCTTTTAAACCCTCTTCCTCATCTTCAGCCCTCCATAGGTTGATCGCTATACTTTTAGAGCGGACTTGGTTGACTTGAACCCGGGCTGACTAGTGACACTTTGTGTGATATTAACCTTTCCTATACTGGCATATTTGCTTAGGAAAAGGTCCATTATGATTGTTGTACCTCTTTGACACTCTCCAGAACCTCATCACGCCACCTATTTGTTTTTCTAACACTGTCCCAAGAAGCTGTCTTTATTTTGAATATTTTCTCCCCATGTTAGATATATTTCCAAATTGTTATTGAGCTTGTGAATTCTTCCTTTTGCTTGATATGTTCTGAAATTTATCCTTTCTATCACACTTCTCATTCTATTTAGGGTATTTTTATTCCATTTTAAAGGGTTTGTTTGAATTATTTTAAAATTCAGTTTCACAGCAATTAGTTTTTGTTCCCTGACTTGTTTAGCTTCTTTAAAGTGTTTAACTTCTCTGTTCAGAGACTGTAAAAGTGGCTAGTGGTTAAGGGTGCTTGTTTCTTTTCCACAGCACCTACCTGAGTTCAGTTCTCAGCACCCACACTTAGTGGCTTACAACCTCCTATATCTCCCGCTTCCAAGGATTAGGTGTTCTCTACTGACCTATCAATGTAGGCACCCCGCACACGTGACATGCCCACACAGATATAGTCACATACACATAAATATGAATTAAGATAAATATTTAACCTCTTAGTCCAAGAACTCACTTATATAGATTGCTACATGATTGGCCCCTGGTGCCTTATTTACCTGTTAGGTAAAGTCATATTTCCCTACAAGTTCTTGAGGCTTGTTACAGATGATGACATCGACCTACTAAGAGCTGAGTCTTTCATTCTGTTCTTGGCAGTCCCTTCAGTGGTGCCTGTGTCTAAGGATGCTTACTTTCTCAGGCCCAGTGATGTCTGCCTCTGTTTCTGCACTAACTGGTCTCTAAGTCTCGGTTGTGCTCCTTCTATGGCTCATGTGTTTCTACTGCTTTTGTCTCAGAGGCCTCCAATGCCCATGTTTCTTCCACATTTGATTTTAGTCACATTTAGTAGTGACTAAAAAGACCATTCTCTCCCCACCATGAACCTCTAACTTGAATGGGATCAGCCATCATCTCACGTTCAAGAATCATGGGATTCTGACAGGTGCTGCGCCTCGGCACAGGGACTAGCTCTCAAGTCCTGTGCATACCTCATTGTTCCTCTTTCATATAAACAATGACTATTATTTCTTGTGTGCTTTGCTTCAGGGACAAGTCAAGTGTGAAGTCCTGTGATCACCAAGGCTGGAGTGCATATTTTTTCACCAGAAATCTACATGTCTGCGAAGCCAGCACAGCAGAGAGGCAGAACTCAGGTCTTACACCGTTATGGCCTGTCTGCTGCTGAGGCATGTGCACATGTATGATTCTAGATTGCCATAGCCAGCTACGAGTTATACTAAACAGAGTTCAGGTCTGCCAGGAGCCTTTGGTCTCTGCCTAGCACTGGGAAAAAGTTAGAGGTTCAGTCTTAGTCCTTGTCTTGGATAAGCAGCTGTTGAGGGGTGCTGAGAACTTGGTTCTTATCTTACCAGATCTGGTATTGGGATCAGCATCTAAAGATTAATTTTCTCTCCCATGCCTAGTGAGAGTTGGTGGGTAGAAAAAGAAGGGTGGAGAGGAAGATGGGGACAAGATTCTTGAAGAATTGAGGGGCAACAGGGGCAACATATACACACATACACAATATACATATATACATATGTGCATATGTGCATATACATACATATTACACATATACATCATATATATATATATACATATATATGACCAATGAATAAAAACAAAGAAATGGGAACTATTTCTCCCTCTCTGGTATTCTATAAGACTTTCTGTACTAATAAATTATTTGAAGCGCATTATGGAATTCTGTTGTAAAATATAAAAAATAAAAATGGCTGTCTTTTATCCCCACTAGGTCTGGCACTGCGGTGCCCCCAAGATATCTGCTGGATATTTTAATTCTCAATCAGCAAAGCCTCTCACCCGCTTTGCTCCATCCCATGTCACATTACCGAAGGCCTCTCTCTCTGAGCCTGGCAGCAATCTCTTTAACTATCTAGTTCCCAAGGCAGGTTTCCATGCCAGAAACACAGATCCCAACTCTGTGGCAGCCCAGACCAGCCGCCCCACACTCCATTACACTTAGATCTACACACAACACAATAACCTTTGGCCCAATTGATAAGATATAATTGCCCACCTAAACATACAAAGCCCAGTACCATCCATCCCTTAAAAACATTTGAAACAACCTGTAAAGGTACAGCATGGAATCTTAATGTCACCTGCCATATTCTCCTGCCATGTCTTCTCTCTCTCTCTCCCTCCTGTATCTTTCTCCTTTCTGTTCCAGTCTGCTCCTCTTCCTTCACACTTCTCTCCCACCCATCCTTCCTTCTCCTCCAATGACGGGACTCCTTCTATCCTGAACCTGCCCCTCACCTGTATTTTACAAATTCAATGGGGAGAAGGTTACCTAAGTCTTGAGCACCTGACTAGGGAGCTAGTCCTTGGGGCAGTGGAATTAGCATCAAAATACAGATAACTCTACGGCAAAGCACAACAGAATTCTTTAGTAAAGTTCTCTGAACCTGAATTTTCCTTGTAGTAAGCATGAAAAACCAAAACTCTTTGTTAATCCTAAAGCAACTTTAGGTTCACAGAAATATGCATAAGCTACAGAGATTTTCCATATCTCTGTGTCTCCACCTATACAACACCTCTGTTTACATCCCTCACAATTTCTTATCTCATTGACTCAGTACATTATCACTCCAAATCCATTGTCTATTATCTATCTATCTATCTATCTATCTATCTATCTATCTATCTATCTATCCATCCATCCATCCATCCATCCATCCATCCATCCATCTATCTATCTATCTATCTATCTATCTATCTATCTATCTATCTATCATCAATCCTCATCCTCTGTCTATCTGTCTTTACATTAATAGGACCCATTCCCTTATAAAAGAAATCCTAAAGAGCTATCTTGCTTGTTGACCTCATGAGGACATAGAAGGCAAGTGCCATCTATGAGCTAGAGTAGCCCTCAACCAGATTTGAAATCTGCTGCCACCTTGCTTTGAACTTCCAGGCACCAGGACTATGAAAAAAAGTTTTTGTTTCTTTGGATCAATATGGCCTATGATAATATAGCCATTGAAATAGACTAGCATAGGAATGCATCCACAGTGTTAGTACCATACAGATCATATTTACTATTCTAAACATCCTTTATGCACCCTCTATCTGCCGCGCTTTCAATCCTTTACACACATTACTGATAGCCTCTCTAGTTATCTGTTTTTCAAAATGTCATAAATTTAAATCATACAGCATCCTCAGACTGGATTTTCTCTCATTTAATACAGTGAACTTGAGTTCCTCCTTGTCTCCTAGCAGCTCGTTGGCTCATTTCCTTGTATCTCTGAATAGCATTCTATGGAGTAGTTTTATCGGTTTTTAAAACATATTATATGTTCACCAACTTAAGGACAGTGTAACTGCTTCCACATTTTGAAAAACAACACGATAAAGGAATTATAAACATCGATGCCTAAGTATTAGCATGGAGTAAGTGTTTTGATGCCTTACTTCTAGATTGTACGATAGGAGCACAGTGTTCTTTATAATAATTTTTTCTGGTTTTGCATTTTTATTGGGGTTTATTATGGACAGGAGGAGCTGCCACCATAAAGTATGCCCCTCCCACCAAGCAGGTCCATTCTCATCCTCCTCCCGTGTCTTCTGGGACTTTTTCTTTTTCTTTGTGCTGCTCTTTGTGCTCTAGCAGCAGCTTCAGGCTCCTCAGAACATTTCCTTTGCTTCTTAGGGGTATAATAATTTCTAATTTGCCTTTTAATAGGGCTTCTTTCTTGTGCACTCTGTCACAGATTACTGAGGGCTCCATCATGACCTGATGCCGGAGTTCCAGGTCTTCACCAGTGTAAGTGTGCAGGGTGATTTTACTACTTTAACTTTCATTTCCTTAGTAGCATATGAATGCAGCATCTTGGGCTGGAGAGATGGCTCAGAGGTTAAAAGCACTGACTGCTCTTCCAGAGGTCCTGAGTTCAATTCCCAGCAGCCACATGGTGGCTCACAACCATCTGTAATGGGATCTGATGCCCTCTTAGGATGTGTCTTCAGACAGTCTGAAGACAGCAGCAATGCATACATGAATGCAGCATCCTCTCAATCTTCTCATATACCAATCTGAAATCTATGCATCTTCTTGGATAAAGTGTCTAGTCAGCCACAGTTACTAGATCTTTGTATATTTGAGTGGTAGTATTTTTTTCACATATATCATTTACAAATATATGGTTTAAATATGTGGCTTGTCTTTTCATTCTCTTGTCAATATTTTTTATACATAGCATACTGATTGTTAAAAATGAAGTCCAGCTTTTTAATTCCTTCTTTTGAGGGGACATACTTTCCACAAGGTCATTTAGGATTTTCTCTGCTATCTTTTGAGGAGTGTTATAATTTTGCACTGGATATTTAAGTCTAGGATCCATTTGGATTTTAGTTTTTGAAAGACATAGAATCTGTGTTTAGGTCTTTTAATATATGGACTTATTCTTGCAAAAAATGATGCAACTTCTTTAGCATCATTTGTTTAAAAACTTGACCTTCTCCATAGGGTATTCCCTTTATTATCATCTCAAAAATAATCAGCTATATTCATGAGAATCTATTTCTGTACTATGTATTTTATTTTACTAATTTATTTGTATTTTATCTCACCAATAGCACATTGCTTTATTTTAGCTCTATAATAAATGATTCTTGAGGACAGTAGTCAATGTTTCAAATTTATTCTCGCCTCTTGATATTTTGTTGGTTATTCATTTTGCATCTTGATATGTACTTTAGAATGAATTTGTTAATATCTAGAAAACTACTTACTGAAATTTGATAGCATTGCCTTGAATTTGTTATAAAGTAACAGTAAATGCAAATTTTTATAGATCAAAGTTTTAATAGATCAAGGCCCAGTGTGCCATTCACATCATTGATTTCTGCTTGCGTAAGCAATGGAGCTCACGTATTTAAAGAAACCCATTTCATCAAAGTTGTAAGTTCACATTTCACTACTTCATTATCTATTTGTGTGTGTGTGTGTGTGTGTGTGTGTGTGTGTGTGTGTGTGTGTGTGTGTGTACATGCACATGAATGTGTGAAAGTCAGAAAACTAGAGGGCGCTGGTCTCTCTTCTCATCATGTTGGTCTCAGGTCATCAGGCTTGGCAGCCATGACTTTTACCTCCTTAGCCTTCTCACTAGTACTAAGTGGCAAAGTTCTCGCCACAGAGTGACTCGGAATGTTCTTCTCTATTTTTAGTTCTACAGGCTCTGAAATGGTGTCAGCAACATGATCTTGACATTTATATTTTTTTCTCTTTGCCTTAGTCATTCTGACTTATGGTGTTGGTTTTTGTAATGTTTTCCTGTTACTTGTGTATACTCCAATTTTTATTTATTTTATTTTGATTATTGTTTCATTTCCTCTTTCTTCAGTGTCCTACAGTAGAAGATGAATGCACTGATTTGAAATCTTTCTTCTAAAACATACAAACAGTATTATAGCTTCTTCCTCAATATTCATTTAGTTGTAGCCCCAAATTGTATGTTGTGAATTTTTATTTTCATTTATTTCAAATATTAAGCTCTTTGATGTCTCCTTTATCCCATTATTCACAAATATGTCATGTAATTTCCAACTATTTTAAATACTTTCACGGGTTTTGCTAGTTGCTGACTTTCATATGGTTAGATATTATATCTTGTATGAATTAAATCATCGTAAATTACTCAAGATCTCCTTTATTGCTCACAGTATCCTGTCCATGGTCCATGGTCCATGTGATTAGGAGAGATTCTTTGTGTGTGCTGCTTTGGAAAGAATGTTTGTAGTGGGCAGTTAGACCCCATTAATACCCTGTTAAAATCCACTGAGTCGGTATTGTGTTCTACAAATTATTAATGAAATGTTATTATTATATTTGTTTAATGATCTACTTTCCTTTGCAGTTCTATCAGTTTGGGTTTCATATATTTTGATGTTTTGTTAAGTTTAGACTGATTACATAATATTAAATGACTATATATTGTAATGAAATAGACTTTACCCTAATGATATTCTTTATTACATGTTGTGTTGACATCAACATAGTCAGTCTACTTTAATTTTCTTTTCATTGAATTAGCTGGAATATCATTTGCATCTTTCTATGCAATTTTCATTTTGAAAGATTTCTTTTTATTTTTAGTTGCACATAGGAGTGTGTCTCCGTGTGCAGGGAAGCCATGTGTGGTGTCTGTGGAGGTCATAGGGAGCATCAGAATGCCTAGAACAGGAATTACAGTCTGCTGTAAGCTACTAGACGTGGAGGATGGGAACCAAGCTCTGGTGTGTACTGTTAACCATTGCGCCATAATTTTCCAGTCCTAAAGCTTTTCCACTTTTAACCCATTTGTGTCTTTATATTTAAGTTGGCCTCTCATAGGCAGTATACACTCATGTCTTTTTCTTTTCTAAAATTAAAAAAAATATATCAAATAGTGTTCAATATCATTACCATTTTAAATGATATCAAATGATACCATATTAAATGATATCAATATCATTTAAGTCTTAAGTTTTCAACTGTTTTCTCATTTCACATGGTTTTTCTCTGGTTTTGTTTTGTTTTACTTAAACATATTTATACTCATATTTTATTTTCTTTTGTCTTATCAACTGCATTTTTTACTTTTTTTTGGTTCTTTGTGATTTTTACATCATGCACCCGAATCCTACTCATCTCCGTCCCCTCTCATACCTGCCCTCCACCATTGCAACCTGCCCTTACAACAGAGAAAAAAGTCTTGTGGAAGCTGTAGTGTGTCACAGTGTGTCCTACAGTGTACCCTCTTGTCCACACTTCTTTACTTACAAATGATCGTTGCAATGATTCATTGGTCTCTACAAGACCTCTGGCTTCTGTTACTCCATCGATGCTGGAACCTCAGTGGGACTCCTCTCAGATATTGTTACTCTGTGTCACAAAGATCCTGTAGTTTTTGATCTGTAGGACACCCCTCCACAGACTCCAGCAGTTCATCCATGGGGTAGATGTTAGGGTAGGACAATTCAAAGCTCTGGCTCTGTGTCTGATAGAATGGAATGCCCCCATGTGAGAGTCATCTGACTTGAGCTTGTGCCCACCTGGGCTTAATGATCTATACTGTATAGCTTTGTTAATCTCTACCTTAGAGTGATGTTTACAACTACATAGTGGTTGGAACTCACAATAGCACATTATACTCTGGTTCCGTCTATTGCATGAATCCTGTGGTAGATTATTTTAATTTAAATTTTTGAACTATTAGTGAAACTGCTTTTACACTTATCTCTGGAGTTTCTTGTCTTTCATTTGTATCCAGATTTCCTTCCCATATAATTTCTAGTGTCCAGAAAGATTGTAAGAGACATAAGTCTGCAATGAGATAGTCTTTTATATCTGACGGAAACTCTAGCTATGCAATCTTAGCAATATGGTCACCTACACAAAACCTGTACAACGACAACACTGGCTGACATCCCATTCCTTTATTTCTGAAGAATTTTCTTCAATATCTTCTTTGCCTTGGGTCACTTTTTGATGAATTTTTCTAGTTTTCATGTATTTTAAAACTCTTTGCTTCACCTATGATTTGAAAGATTGTTCTCGAATTAGAGATGGCAGGTTGCTGCTCTTGCCCCTCAGTGATTTGAAGGTATTTTCCACTGTCTTCTAGCTTGCTTGGTTAGGAGGAAAACTTTCTCACTCTTATCTCTCTCCTCTGCACACATTATGCACCCAGTGACTGTTTTTAAAATGTTCGATTTATGACAAGACCTAAACAAGTATTACACCAACAGATATGCTATCATGAAAGGGGGAAATATCATGAATCTCCAACTCTGGATAAGGGACTATAAGCAACTAAGAAATTCTGAGAGCAGGAGAAAATAGTCTTCCCCAAGGAATAGAAAACCCTCTCAATTAGTGATCCAATACCAAATAGTCAGCCCTGAAATCATATACATAAAAGTAACATTATACAAACTTAACAGGTAATATTAATATATTTAAGTATTACTGTACAGTATAGTTAAGCATATCTACACACCATCTGTCATCTATCTACCTATCTATATGTATACACACACACACACACACACACACACACACATACAATTCAAGAAAAGGGGGCAAGTGGCTATGACTTTGAGAAACATCAGGGAGAGGGGTCAATAAGTGTCTAGAGGAAGTGAGACTTGGGAGAATGAAGCCAGTAACTGAGGCAGATTAATGATTGCCTCATGCAAGAGCCAACAATATTGAGAGCACCAAACAATTTATACTCTGAAGGTTAAGAAAAATCACATGAATAAAGTTATCCGGAGTTCAGAATATATATATATATATATATATATATATATACATATATATATATATATGCCTATAAAGCATAGTTATAATATTTAATTGACTAGCAACAGCAAGCAATAATGAGTAATCTGAAGTAAACTCACTCTTATCTGCTACACTGAGGAGAAGGAAAAAAATACTTTCCAAGAAAAATTCTGTGTTTTGAAGAATTGAGAATAACACGATTCCATTCCTAGATGATGTTCCAACCCACAAGAGGATTGGATGGAGGAAAAGGAGAAAGGAGAAAATGATGTAATTATATTTTAACTTAAAAAATAAATTCTGTTTGTGGGTAGTTGTTTAAGGAGCCACATCCATGCAGCTGGGTTAAGCCTGCCAACTTTTCGGAGTTATTCAGAAACATAACTTTCTCTTTTTCATTTTTTAAAGGTTTTTCCGCCTCTGGAGTCTTGCTTGCTTTCCTAGATACCCTGGGCTTTCTCGTTTTCCTGATGATGTTGTACCCTGGTCCTTTCCTCCCTGTGGCACCTTATGTGGAACATGGTATGACTTTTGCTGCTGCTCCTGCTGCTGCTTTTGCTTCCTCTTCCTCTCCTTCTCCTCCTTCCCCTTCCTCTTCCTCTCCTTCTCCTCCTTCCCCTTCCTCTTCCTCTTCCTCTCCTCCCTCCCCTTCCTCTCCTTCTCCTCCTTCCCCCTTCCTCTTCTTCTTCCTCTTCCTCTCCTTCTCCTCCTTCCCCCTTCCTCTTCTTCTTCCTCTTCCTCTCCTTCTCCTCCCTCCCCCTTCCTCTCCTTCTCCTCCTTCCCCCTTCCTCTTCCTCTCCTTCTCCTCCCTCCCCTTCCTCTCCTTCTCCTCCTTCCCCCTTCCTCTTCCTCTCCTTCTCCCTCCCCTTCCTCTCCTTCTCCTCCTTCCCCCTTCCTCTTCTTCTTCCTCTTCCTCTTCCTCTCCTTCTCCTCCCTCCCCCTTCCTCTTCCTCTCCTTCTCCTCCTTCCCCCTTCCTCTCCTTCTCCTTGCCCCTTCCTCTCCTTCTCCTCCTTCCCCCTTCCTCTTCTTCCTCTTCCTCTTCCTCTCCTTCTCCTCCCTCCCCCTTCCTCTTCCTCTCCTTCTCCTCCCTCCCCCTTCCTCTCCTTCTCCTCCTTCCCCTTCCTCTTCCTCTCCTTCTCCTCCTTCCCCTTCCTCTTCCTCTTCCTCTCCTTCTCCTCCTTCCCCCTTCCTCTTCTTCTTCCTCTTCCTCTCCTTCTCCTCCCTCCCCTTCCTCTCATTCTCCTCCCTCCCCATTCCTCTCCTTCTCCTCCTTCCCCCTTCCTCTTCTTCTTCCTCTTCCTCTTCCTCTCCTTCTCCTCCTTCCCCCTTCCTCTCCTTCTCCTTGCCCCTTCCTCTCCTTCTCCTCCCTCCTCCTTCCCCTCCCCTTCCTTCTTCTCCTC
Organism: Rattus norvegicus; assembly: GCF_021556685.1. Taxonomy (NCBI): domain Eukaryota; kingdom Metazoa; phylum Chordata; class Mammalia; order Rodentia; family Muridae; genus Rattus; species Rattus norvegicus. The sequence continues at coordinate 68,311,832 of NC_141544.1, forward strand.
CCCTTCCTATTCCTCCTCCTCTTCCTCCTCCTCCTCCTCCTCCTCACCCTCCTCCTCCTCCTCCTCCATTGCCTTCCAACAGATGCTGGGATTTGCCATTTGCCTACCCTCACTTTTTTTCTTAAGCTCAAATAAGATTGTTCCCCAGTTTCAAACCCAAATTTCACTTTATGATCTTTATTCTGTTCACTTTGGCATATCCAGTGATGTCATCATTTTTCACCTCACATATAGACAGTCATTTTGGTGAGACTTTATGGGTGTAGTTATGGCATTACTAAGAGACATAATCTTACAGCAAGCTCCCATATCTTATGACCATTTTTAATAGAAATTTGACATTCTCATACCCAAAGCTGAACTCAGTTGTACCTGACACAATTCCCAGTTCCAAAAATACCATAATAGCTAATGTTAGTGGCCAAAAGATAGCGCTTAGAGACAGCTTTCCTGCCCAGGTTTCTAGACTATACTATCCATATGCTTCCTTAAAGGAGGCCATTCAGACATCTGTTCATGAACTTAAAGTGGTCCCACAGAAGAAACAGAAACACTCCTCCGTTGTTGGTGGGATTGCAGACTGATACAACCATTCTGAGAATCAGTCTGGAGGTTCCTCAGAAAATTGGACATTGAACTGCCTGAGGATCCAGCTATACCTCTCTTGGGCATATACCCAAAAGATGCCCCAACATATAAAAAAGACACGTGCTCCACTATGTTCATTGCAGCCTTATTTATAATAGCCAGAAGCTGGAAAGAACCCAGATGCCCTTCAACAGAGGAATGGATTCAGAAAATGTGGTACATCTACACAATGGAATATTACTCAGCTATCAAAAACAATGACTTTATGAAATTCGTAGGCAAATGGTTGGAACTGGAAAATATCATCCTGAGTGAGCTAACCCAATCACAGAAAGACATACATGGTATGCACTCA